>NW_010405285.1:13301-28031 GCF_000710305.1 Buceros rhinoceros silvestris | reverse complement strand
CCTTTCAAGCTGGCCACATTTTTAAGAGAGAATTGTCTTTCACAGGATGTTTTGGAAATGTTCAGCACAGGGTGATTCCCTTTCTGATTTTCCCACAGACAACAAATGTTTCTTTGTCTTCTCATTATTTGTTCTGTGAAAAGATATGTACAAGGCTTCTCACATTCATCGACAGAAATCTCTACTGCCAGTGTAAATTAGGAGTAACTCAGTCAAAAGCTACGAAGCTCAACTGGTGTGAAACTGCTCTGAAGAATTGATTCAAGGGCAATTGGAGTTAATGGGAACGTTCCCATTGACTTCCATGTGCTTTGAAGTATGTCATCTGTAATGCAGAATAAGTAATGAACTTGTGGGCTAATGGCGGTGGTGATGAGAAATGTTCAGAATTAATTTTAGCATGGGTAGAGCAGTTATCTTTATCCTTCCTGCAGAGTCA
The DNA here is from genome assembly GCF_000710305.1 of Buceros rhinoceros silvestris. NCBI lineage: Eukaryota > Metazoa > Chordata > Aves > Bucerotiformes > Bucerotidae > Buceros > Buceros rhinoceros. Next base: position 27,592 of record NW_010405285.1, on the reverse strand, counting down.
AAAGGAAAAAGGCTGTTTCTCTTCTGGGTTGTTCTTTCTTGTCACAGCTCTTTGAGTCAATAATTTCATTCACTTTTGCTCTGATGCTTTCACAACTCCACTGAATCAGTAATTCCCCACCCCTGTTAGTAGTGCTGATTAGTTTGACTTACGTTTTAACGGTTTTGCTGGCAATACTTTAATTGAAATTACTGAAAATCCCATGTAAATAAAATAGTACTCAAGTATGTTTTGTACAGGATTAGTCATACTGGATACAATCAGGAACCCATTTCTTATAGTAGGGTCAACAGTATTTTAGTTAAATTTTCGGTATTTAGGGATTTGAAAAAGCAGTTTTTTAGGGATTTGACAAGGAGTCAAGAAGAATCCTCCTCAGCACCTAGAGCCTTCATACAGAGTCTTGTAGCTGATGTACCTGCAAGAGCAATAGAATTTGAAAGAAAAGAATGTTTCTCAGGATTGGCAGTCTCTTTCTTCCTTTTTTTTTCCTTTTTTTTTTTTTTTTTTTTTTTTTTTTTTTTTTTTTTTTTTTTTTTTTTTTTTTTTTGCTTTCCACCATGGTGGGCGGTCTGGAAAAAAAATCTATAATAAGCTTCAGCAACAAGATGGCTACTCATCTCCAAGCTAAGTGAGTCTTTTTGAAAAAAAGAACAAGGCAAATCTTCATGGAGCCTTCAAGCTCCGCACACTGCAGCTCTGCTCTGCCTTGGCAGCTTTTTGTTGTGATTTGTCAAGTTTTGTCGTGATATAGGTGCATTTTCCTGTTCGTCTGACAGAATAGCATTAATTTCTCCTGCAGTACCATGTTGTAAGACAAAACAATTTTGTCTCCCATATGGTACATTATAATACAGGCAAAAGCTGTGCAGGTTTTTAAAATTATGTTTGGCTTTCATTATGTCAAGATTTCATAGTGTTTCACAGAAATTTTGTAATATTTCTGTGGTTATTATAAGCAGTCAATTACTATGGAAATTATAGACTGTGCATGAATGTTTGGAGTGGGAAATTATAGATAATTTCTGGTATGTTGGTCCAGTTTCTATGGTAATCTGAATAAATGCATATTAATTGCCTGTTGTTGCTGTGGTTCTTTATGGTAATTCCAGGCTCTTAATGTTTGAAATATAGCACGTTACGTTTTATGCATGTCTTTAGTATTTGTTGTTGTACCTCTCAGGGTGTTCCAAAGATTACTGTCCTCCCAATCCTCTGTTGTTGACTATTTGAGGATGTTAACATACAGGCTTGGAAGATAATCTTTAGGAAAATCCCTCTAGCCACGTTGGCTTTTACTTTGCAGCCCAAGAAGAAGCCTATTAAAGCCACTTTCCCATTACTGCTTTAGGCTCTTGTTGAGGCCCATAATCTTTTTTGTGCAGGAATGATTGGCAGACTATTATTTTTGACTTGCCTTTCTCTCCTGCTGTTGTTAACAGATGGATCTGCTGCCAGCTTCAAAAATGTCTTGAGCAAAGTAATAACCAAGTCAGGACAAAATCAACGTTCAGATCCCTCTAAACAGAGATTTGAGGGAGAAAAAAAATAGAAGATGGTACTGAAAAATAAAAGCATTCACACCAAAATAAAATTATTCTTCTAGTAGTGTTAACCTAATGTCTTGTGGATGATGACAAAGAATCACTGCACCTTCGGTGGGGTGGTACATCAGTGAAAAATTGCAATGGTCTTTCTTAGGGGGTAATCACTGTAGTCAAGATAAAATTTCATGGGGAGTGTACAATATCATCAAGGAGTGAAACCTACACTCCTTTTTCTGTTTGGCAGTTTGGTGGGTAGGAACATGCTATTATGTACAAGAACATGCAGACTGCTATCCTACATGTTATTAACTCCAAGACCTGTGAGCTTCAAAAAAGATGCAGGCTCTGCTTTATTTGTTATTCAGATGAGATTATGTGAAAAACTTGGCTGTCTAAGTATCTGTCTTCCCACTGTGATAGGTAGATGATTATGGGTCTGTCATATTAGTCATCGTTAGTTACACACAACCCCTAAATTAATTAATGCTATTCAGTTTGCAAAGTCAAGTGTTCAGGAAATGCCAGTTGAGTTTATAAATGGCAGAATTAAGGTGCTTGCCTGCGCTGGCTTAACTCAATCCCCTTGTGCACGGGCTTTGTGATCCAGCCTTTGATTACAGGATCACATACTGTTTTTCCCACATTCAGTGCCAGCATGGCCAGTGCTATCATCATAATCCAGCTAATTGAAATTTTGCGCTCATAGTTTCTTAGTGGGTGGTGCCAGGATTGTTTATGATATTCCAGTCAGACTCTGTAGATGTGTTAATTTCCCTATTTATCTGCAAAGAGAGTGAGGACGCTGATCACCAGACCATTTTCAGAAAAACGGCATTTAAGGGAGAAAGGAAATTTGGGAAAGGCGAAAAATTCCCTATAATGATCCTTCCATGTCTCCATTGTTTTAAAAAATGCAGAGCAAGGGGAAATTTAAAAATGTAAAAAAGAAGAAAAAAAAAAAAAAAAAAAAAAAAAAAAAAATTCCAGCATTCTGGAAGTACTGAAATGGATTGGTTCAACATTTCAACACAACCATTTTTGATTTTGATTCATTGTTGTTTAAGAGCAACATATCTTTAGACACTGTCTTAAAAACCAACAAGGAACCCCGGAAGAACATTGAAATGGTTAAATAACATAAAAATTTGCACTAGACAGTTGTCTTAACCATGAAATGGTTTGGGTTTACTTTAGGTAAAAATGTGTTGATGCTGTGATTGTCTAGAAAATACCTGTTTTGACTGGATCTGGAACACTTTCTTGTATTCCTTGTTTTAACTGGTGTGTTAAAAAATCAGTTATTTTTGCAGTAAGACGTGAGGGTAACTGCTAGCAGTATTAACTTCTCCATTAATCAAAATGAAATGGTGAAGTGGTCTTGTCACTGGGCGTAGGTACTTACTGCTGGGAAATAGCTCACCTCAGGGTAGGAGTGCATTACAACCTTGCTAACAAAGATGTAGAAAGATCCGAAGATGAAATTAGATAAGTTTTATCTTGAACTAAAAAGCAATTGCTTAGCAGTGAGCCTTTGAAATTATTATAAAAGCTGTCATGAGAACTGGTGGGTTAGCTGTTCTTTTTGAACTTTTCAAAATGAAGCTCTGTGTTGGGGTTTTTTTTGTTAGTTTTGGTTTTGATGGGGGTTTCTTGGTGGAGTTTTTTTCTTGCTTTTTATAAATATTAATGGAAGTATTTTCTGAGGAAAAAATGTAATTATCAAGACAATCCACATATTTGGGAGTGGCTGGATGAAGAAACTCTGGCTGGTTTAGCAGTTTGCGTATCTCCCATGTTTATCGTTTTCTTTTTGGGTCTTGAGAACAACCTGTGCCTGCATTATCCTCAGTGCAATCTGAAAGCTTGCAGCTCTCCTGCAGCTCTCTCTTTGAGACTGATTCGAATCGTAGTTTATGTTTCAGGAAAGCAGCTGTTTACCAGCACTGGTCAGGAAGGATTTCTCTTTTCTCAGTGTACAGCTAGCCAACTCTTACACTACCTTTTTCCTTTCCTCCTGAAGCAGTTGGAAGACTAGGTGGCTTGAGGACGCTGAGCATGCTTTTCCTAAGCCTTCCGGCTGGTGTGTCTTGCTTGCCTGCTTGAGGTTGTATTGATTGGTGTGTTTTGAGGATGACATAGTTCTTCTGTGTCAGATGGGCTGAGAGCCTCAGAGTTCTAATCTTTCCTGCACATGCTCAGACTGACAGTGTCATCCCAAGCACAAGTAGCACTTTGACTTCACCTGTGCTTTCACAGTAACACGCTGTGGACTGAAAAACATTCTTCTAGCTAGAAGATTTAGCTTTGGTACAGGTGCTGCTTCAATACAGGAGTGAACTTAGTTGGTCCTCTTTTGCCTTGAGCTCTGCGAAACTGCTTTGAATCACACGAGAGTAAGATGGGGAAAATACCCTTTGAAGAGGGTTTAAGAGATATCTGCTAATAGCAGGGCTCAATAAAGTTCTTGGGTGGAGGCATGAATGCTTCAGTGAACACAGACTCTTTCATCTCTTCTTTTCCTGTCTTTTTGCTCCTTCTCCTCAAATCTTCCTCAAAAGGGTCCAATGAATTCTTAATATAACATGACAAATAAAGGAACTGAGCCCTGGGAGTGGTTTATGAATTGGAGAGACAGCCTCCAGGCATCCTGTGAGAAAATATGGGGTCTGGAGAAGGACTTTCTGGATCCTCAGATCGTAAAGACATGGAGGCCACTGCAGCCTGATTTGTTTCCTTGTGTGGCCACTGGGACAAGGCCTTTCTTGTGTCACTGTACTGCCTTGGATCTTCCCGATGTTTTGTTCAAAAAGATAGCAAGAATTTAAAATTATTTCATCAGAGGAATTTCCCAAACAGTAAAGAAAGATGCTTGCAGACATCATCACCCACTTCAAGTTCTGTTCAGCTTCTGAACACTTCCTTAGCTTTGGGTGTTTTAATGTAGAGAGGTGCATTAAACACTCCGTGGTAAAAGAATTGGGGGTTGGACTAGATGACTTTTAAAGGTCCCCTCCAACCCAAAACATTCTTATGTACTTATTTCTTTGTTTCTTGACTCCTATATGTCTGCTCTAAACTTTCCTGTCAACTATCTTGAAAGGTTACACAAATGAATAGATATTTTGAAATTATGAGATGACAGGTCAATTTATTATGACAGCTTACAACGTCATGTCATTATGTATCACTTCTACTGATGTAATAGAATACAGTGTAACGAGGACCAACAAATTGAAAATTGTCTATTTGTATAGACAGCATTTTGAAATTATTCAAGAGAAGAAGCAAAAGGAGAGTGTTGGAAGGTACAGGTGAGACTAAGAGCAAAGGGCTGGAAGAAGATGGCTCACCCAGTTGCACCTGCTCTTGGTATTCCCAAAGACTATCTGGCAGAAGATGAATGCAGTGGACAGTTTCAAAACTGTCACTGAAGCTCTTACCTCCCACGTGGTGGAATTCCAATTGCTACTCTGTAAACAGACAGATGCCTGGGAGGCATTTGCTCTGCTGGGTGAATTCAGAACGGCTGTAAATCTGTTGGGCAAAGACTGTGAAAGGGAGATCTGTGAAAGGCCACAGTCACCTCTGGGATTTCCTCCTACTGTGGTGATTCTGTCCTCCACGTATCACCTGGGAGTGTCTATGAGGCCACCAAGGACCAACCACACTTGCCAGATGGGGTGAGGCTCTACAGAAAGTCATTACTACACCCACCTCTCATCTGCAAAAGTATTGTCCTGGCCCTGGCTGCTCCTTTTGATGATCCTGGAAGATAACTAACGTGCACAGTCCTAACAGTCTTCTGGTCCTCCTAACTTTGTGAGAAAAATAAAATGCTTATTTACCATCACTATAAAAAGAAAAAACAACAACAAATCTTGTATGTCACTTCTTGTTTAAATTTGTCTTCAGCTACTGATCAGTATTCTACCTTTCTCTTCTCTTCTAAAGGATTGCGGATCTTTTCTGTTTAGGATGTCTCTTCCTCACTACCACAATTACTTCTGTATTTGTTGTTAAAGGCATTACACTCATTGGCTTTGTCCTTGTAAAGCTCTAAGATGGTTTTTTTTTTAAAGGTTTTATATTTTGCATCCATTTTCCAACATTCTTCAAGAAAACCGGTCAAAAGAACTGTGTGTGTTTGTCTGGGATTAGTATAAAGTGCATGAAATTCAGAGGCAGTGTCACTCCTTTTTCTCCTAATGATTCTGTTCTTTATGGATCAAGATGTCTCATCAATTGCTTTTATTACAGCATGGGAGGCTGTATGGAATTTCTTGTTTGCTGTGCATGTGAGATTTTCTTTTCCCCAGTTCTTCAGCTGTGTAAGGCATGGGTTGTTCTGACAGGAGGACATGACACTGTACTTTATTTTATTGTGCCCCTTACAGAATTATATATGCCGTGACTATTTAACACTCATTTCTGAATAACTGATAAAAGTATTTGTAAGGAGAGATTGTTGTTCAGAGGATGCTCAGACCACAGATACTGTAAGTGTGACCACCTCTGCAGGGTAGAAAAAGCCCACTCTCCCTTGAGTCTGCAATTCAAAAAGTGTGCACACTTATAAGCTCCCTAGTCTGGGGCTGTAAACCACCTGTAAAACATTGCAAATTGGTTTCAAACTTGCATTGTAAACGATTACTGTACTACTATATTCCATTGCTTTGTCTTTAAAAAGAGAGAAAATACACCTAGCTTTGATTTAATGTTTTATGTCTCCTATTTAATATTTAGCAGTAAATGAGTCAAATTAATATGAGTGACTTGAAAATATTATTAAGGTGTCACAGTGCCAAAGCCATGAGAACTGCAGACCCTTTAACTCCTAATCTCTGGATCCATGCCTTGTCTTCCTTGTCTTTATTTTCTACTTCAGGCATAATTCAGCTAGAAATTTCTGCATATCCTTTCATCATCTGTCATCAAAGAGAGGGTTTTCTGTGATCTACTGCCTGCAATTTTGTCATGGTTTGGCTGAGCCTCCCTAGTGGCTGGTGTCCAGATTGTGTTATTTGGACCTAGTGTTTAAATTCTGTAGTAGAACCATCTTCAAGGTCCTCTTTCGTTATATGGAGCTCCTCAAATGCTCTTTCAGGGGCACACCTTTTTTGTTTTTTCATTTCCTTTCATGCATCTCAAAGACAGTGTTGATACACCCTGACTTAAAATTTAACCCCTTTGGAGCTTTGTGACAATTGAAATAAGGAAAACAGGATTTGCAAAGGAACTTCCCAAGCACAGATGTATGACTTTAAACAGTGCAGGAGAATTGCAGGTCCATAGAAATCAATACCCATCTGGATGCGGTGCTCTCTTCATTCTCCTGAAACAATTTCTTCTGACATTCAGTGGATTAAGTCAACGTCCTTCGGTTCCTTTGTTTAAGAGTTCACTTTCTTCAATGTTTACTTAACAGTTAGTGCTACCTTTCCTCTTTCTTAGCATTTTCTGGATATTTTTTTATGCCTCAAATCACTGTGGGATTACTACGGCAAAAAGTCATTAAAAGTCAATGATTTTGTTTCAACAACTGCCTGTCTGCTAGGATAATCCTGTCCCAGCTTGAGGACCCCAAGAGGACTCCATTCAGCTTTCTGGACAGTGTTTATTCTTGTTTTTAAGCTGAGAGTCTAAGTGATATTGAAGGTTGAAATGAGAAAATCACTGTATTTTCTTGAATAAGAACTATATTCTAAGAACATACATACCCATGGACTATCAGCAAGTGGTGCACTTACCACAGTTATAAGTAGCTAATTTTTAAAGAAAACCCTGGAAGAAAACATTCTGGTTATTACTTATGTACATTAGTAAATGCATTGAAGTAATAAACATAATCTGATGTATTTTCTGCAATCTGTCATAGGTATTTTTTCTAGACAGATGCTATAGCTCAATCAGATGTTAAGTACCCAACTGGGAATTGATATCTCCCTCCTTTTCCATGGCCACAATGGCTCAGGGGATTCTTCTGACACTTTTGATCCTACAATGTCACTTAGAAAATGTGTATTTGTGGTGTTTTAGCTCAGACTTATCAAGAGTTTTATATTTTTAACTGTAGAACAACAGCAAAAAGTAATGGAAAATCAGTCCATTCTTATTAGAAAACAAGTGAATGAAATAAAATCTGCACTGCCAGCAAACTAAACAAACTGCAGTGTGAAACCTTCTAAGGCTGGTGCAGAGCTTGTGATCCATGGACTGCAGTCATTTCACAGCAGAGCTTGTGCTGATGCTGATGGGAATCACATGTCTGGCAGGTGGGGCAGATGTAGTCCTGAAAAACTGCTTCTTGGAGAGACACCATTCTGGCAGCATCTTTGTGTTGCAATGTTGTGTCATGGTTTGAGGGGATGGACAAGAGCATCAACGAGGTTGCATAGAGGTGGAAGATGAGAAACAAGAGAAAAGGTCACGATGAAGGTAAAAACGAGAGAAAGTTTTAATAACATTTGTCAAGAGAGGAAACAAATGCTCTGTAGTGTTTGACTCACCATGTGTGTAGCCCTAAAAAATACAGGTGGCATTTTGGAATCAGAAATGAGAGTGCTATGGGTGAAGCAATGAGGGTAAGCAAAAGCTGAAAGAATGTTTGGATGAAGTGAACAGACTCTGAAAGTGCACGGAGACAGGACTCATATGACCCTCTGCAGTGCCAGCCCTGATAGGTTCTATCACTGCATCCAGGTGTACCTCTGCATTGCCTGGGCTCAGGATTCCCTCTATAACTTTGCATATTCACAGTGCAGTTCATGGTTCAAAAGTGGGAGGGACTGGGAGCATAAGGATGAGTACGAGAGAATAGAGCCCTTTGGTGTCCACCATCCATTGAGGTGATCTTCTCAGAGCTAACACAGGTCATTCACAGGTTTCCAGAAAGGTAAATATTGTCAGCAAGGGGTTGACATGCTGGGACCTGGTGACAAGAGAAATGCAGGGGACCATGTAGTGTGGAAGTGTAAGTATAACAGATCATGGAGGCAGAGGGTAAGGTAAGCAGAAAAATCTATTGTTTCTTTTTCTGCTGGGAAAATTTGAAGGAAATAATTACTAGCTCCATTTTCACTGTGGCCTCTTTCCATGTGCTTTATGTGGGAGGTGTTGCAGAAAAGAAATGCTAAACAATTCAGCATTGGTTTATCTTCCAATATTTTATGAGGTGGTGTGTACACTATGTAAAGAGCTGTATGCAATAAATAGTGTGTTGAATATGATTATCGGTGTTGTGGCATAGCAGATGCATGACAAATGTCATGTCATGTCATGTCATGTAAACACTGATAGAGGGAGATGTAAAATGGGACAATTTATTATAGCAGAGTTAGGTATGGGTCCCTAGGAAGAAATGAAAGCACAATCACTAACTGCTGTTCCTCCCATAAAAATTGATTTTCCTGTCTTTCTGGTTTGGGTGTTCTTCCGTGGTATCATAGATTTTAAAATATAATCTAAGGAGTAAAAGAAGAATTGGGATGTGAGCACTTCACACTTAATCCAAAATTCTTGATATAGAGGCAGCGGCTCACCTTTTGCTTTTCTGAGATTTGTGCTTTCTTTGGACTGACTTTTTTTTTTGAGATTATCTCTAAAACAAGAAGTAGAAGTGTCTGGTGTTGAGATGAGGATGGGGGTTACAGTGGTAGTAGCATAAAGACTAATGACAAACTGGATTAGTGGAAACCTTGCTGATGCTGAACAATGCTAAAAGAAAAAGACAAGATGGGAAACAATAGATAGACCATAATTTGAGTAAATATTTCTTCCTAACATTAATTTTGCATTTAATCTCTGGATACTGTAGATCAGAATGGTTGCTGTTTTTCTGCTGGTGTGAGAAGAAGTAACAGGTCTTTGACATTCATGATTCTCTGGGAGAAAGCTGACTGAACTCTAGAGAAACCAATGGAGAGTCACTGGCCCCAGGTAACTGAAGGAAGTGGTACAAGGTGGACCACTCTGAAGAGAAGCTGGGTCTGCTGGGACTGCATGCATTTCCAGTGCCTGTGCTGTTACTAGTAATTTCATTTCAGGCTTTTTATCATTCTGTGATGCCAAGTTATTAGGGCTTTTCCCCTTCCCAATGTTCTTTCCAGCTGATCAATGAAACGAAAATGTTAGAGTACTAAGGTCCGGTCAAGATGAGCCTGAGAGGTCAGCAATGGCTTCTTCCATTCTTCTCTGGATAGTGTTCATGGTAGTTAGAAGGGAGCCCTTCCAGTTCATCTAATCTTTTCACTGAGATTTCACCTCTTAGGCAGCTGTGAAGAGGCAGCTTTGTATATTTATCTACCTTTTTCCAGGCTCTCAAAGGTGATTTACCATTTTCCATCAGAGGAGGGAGCGGGTACATCCAGACCTCTGTTATTTCTCTGTAAGAACAAGGCAACTGAATTGAAGAGAAAAACTCTCCTGTAACACTGTACTGTTGCAGAACTAATGAGCACAGTACAGCCGTACCAGGAATATAACCCACTCTGAAGCAGGTAATACCTTTTTTTTATATAACTTTCTTGTCCTCTATAAGAATTTTATCCCCTGCTAAACTTGTTCAATGTTTTGACTGCTTGCTTCAGCTGCTCTTTAATCTCAAAAAGCTCTGGCTGTAACTTCCTTGCAGAAGGGAAAAAAAAAATCATATTGCTTCATTGTTACCTATTTTTATTTTGCCAGCACCCTATATTCTGCACTGAAGACACTGGCGCGACTAATTTTCTGTGAGTACAAGAGGATCTTTGGGATAAAAGTGTTCATGATCTCTGATAGATGAGAGGGCGGCTAAATGACAGATATTGGGTACGTTCTTCAGGTTGACTTTCAGTTTCTTTAGCTATGAAATCTTTTTGCTTCTCCTCCAGTTTCCTACCTCCTCACTGTAAATCTTTCTATGTCAGTAACAGATGACCTTGGGGTTTACAGGCGAATGCTCTTTCCACTGCAAAACTCCAGTTCATCCCCAGAAGGGGTTTATTCTGTAAAATTAACAAAAAAAAAAAGTGATCTGGGAAGGTTACATCCCAGGAAGATTCCAGCTAGTGACTACTGTGTGTGGAAACCTCTTGGAACATGGGAGACTGTGGACATTTCAGGAAACTCGGCAATTGGTATGCTTGAGAGATGTGTTGTGTACTGCCCTCGCGTGACCTGGTGGCTCTAGAAAGAAGAAAGTCAATGAAGGTAAGATAACATCTGCAGAAATTAGATGATTTACATGGACTAGTGAAAGCTTTGAAACTGCAGAAAAATCAGGAGAAAGAAATGAAAACGAAATGGTTAGAACAAGGCTGAGGAGGGAGATTCGAGAAGGCCTGCTAAGAGGGCTGAGCTGTGCATGGGGAATGGACCTGGAAAAGACGCCGACAGTAAACAGCCGTATAAAAGCAATGGAACGCAAAGGAAATCTGAATGATGTATCAGGGAAAACTGATGGAGAAGCTGTGAAGTAAGTACAGACAGAAAGCAGATGCTTTCTTCTTCCTTCCTTTCTTTCTTTCTGCTTCCTTCTGGTGCTGGAAACAGAATTATGCAATTGCACAGGAAGCTGAGGAATGCCTCCACAAGACTTCTGTGGCCCCTTTGTGTAGGCCTGTGTTCTCCAAGACCTGTCTGATATGCTGGTACATCCGTAGGAGATTGAGTGTAGCACAGAATGATGAAACACACTGTAAGTTCCCAAAACTTTGAAATCTACCCATGACAGGACAATTAAAATAGGCTTAATGAACTTGCAAGTCTCTGCAGTCATTTGAGGGATACAGACTTCTCCATAAATGGGGTAGAACTACAGATGCTGAAGGTGGAAACAAGTTTTTCTTATTAAGGGATGGAGAATGGCAATACACTTTCATAATAATGCCTCATCTCCGTGTTACAATGATGCTGATGTAGACTAAAAAGGTGCAGCTGCTAGATTCTTAGGTGATTTGCACAACTGAAAGCCAGCTGCAGTTCTTTCACAGACATACGCATGATATTCCCTCCCTGTGTCTGGTTAACATGCAGCAGGGTGAGCTCCTGCAGCCTTTATGACATAAAGTTTAGCTCATCAGAGTTCCTTTCCTAGACTTTGTTGAAGAAAACCTTTTAAAATATAACCTTTAATGTGAAACCTATTCTTTCCTGTCACACACACACACACAGAGGTATCTCTCCTACAAACATAAGTGTAACTTTGGCCATGGTTTTGGCTTGCTGCTCTTGAAGAATATTCAGACCACATTAATAGCTTCTGTGGTTGGTTGCCTTTTTTTTTTTTTTTGTATGTCACCTTATAATGAAACGGCACAGAACTGTTGCGTTTATTTCCGTCACTGGATTGCAGAATCACAATTCAGCTGATTCTTTCCCGTTGTGCAGACAACATGTAAGACTAGCCAAAACCATACGTAGGTAGGTGTAACGCTCTGAAACGCTGCCATCTTTTGGTCACTGGAAAACGTATTGTATCATTTGTTTCTGATTCCTCACAGGTGGCTGGTAGGAGAGAGAGGTATTTTTATGTCCCAATGATTTTGGCCTACGCAGCAGCGCTTTACATTGAGGAGCATTACGTCACATCTCCATACATCAGTGGGAACTTCAGTGCTTGGAAAGTGCTGCATCTTTTTCCTTCCAGCCCCTGTCCAGGAAATGCACATACAGCTCTCTCCTTAGGCAAAAGGAAGAAGGAACTACACATAGCAAGTTGTTTGATGCTCTGCTGACAAATGCTTACCCAGTGCATTAATGATGGCTTTATGAGACCTCGCACTGGGATCTTTTAGGATATGAAGAATAGAAGGTTAATAACCATGGTCTGAACATCATGCTTGACACTGTACATTTTGGGGAATTATGAACCTAATTCTCTCTTTGAAGTTACTCATATCCTCCAGTTGATAAGATTTCGGTCCTGTTTCTATTTATTGTACATTTATTCAGAGTTTCGAGGCCTGCCTTGCTTTCTGCCCAAAATGTTTGCCAGTACTACTGGGCACCTTTGGCTTTAGACTGGGAAATTTAGGGATGACTCCTGGAAATTTGGAGAACTGAGAAAGAAACTGCAGATGTTCTGCAGGAGCAAATCCCTGGCATGCCGAGACCAGACACAGAATTCACAGGCTGTTCTCTCTGTGCTGAAGGTAAATACAATGAGGAAAATTGCAACCGGGGCATGAATTCTTCACATGAGCTCTCTTGTGTCTTTTCCCAACTGCAAACCTGATAATTTGAGTGTTTTGGGAGATGATCAAGGTGATTTTAAGGTAGGACTGTAATCAGGTAAAAAAGGTTAAGGTATTGAAGTTACATTGCCTAGGCTTGACTTTCCTTCTATGCAGCTTTTTATGTAGGTTTACATCAGTGCAAGGAAAAGCAGACTTTAGCTCTCTGATGCAGAATCCACATACTTTGATAGCACCTCTCTAGCAGCAGACTAAAATATGTGAGAAAATTAGATGACCAGACTTACTAACAGATGCTTACTGATATGTGATTGTACAAGAATACAGGTTGGTACAATTTTTTCCTGGCAAGGAGCCAGAAGAAATTGTCACATTAAATTAGGATGATCTATTTTAATTTTCTCCTTCTAACATCCTACTATCGATTTGGTCCAAGTGCCTTTGTTCAATAATTCTACTAAATGAATACCAAGCAGGCTAGTTGCTTAATAGCATTTATTTATCAACACAATTTTTCATACACAGGATTTCAGGCTGTCAGAACCCAACCCATTTATGAAAGTGTGTAATTAAAAAAACCCAGAGCAAACCAACACAAAAGCGCATTTTAGCATGTTGCCTGCCTGGGAATTATCTGCAGCATGGAAACACTCTGTTCGCTGGAGCAGCTGGACTGCAGCTTTTCAGCAGTAGAACTTTCGGACTACTCCTGCCTTTCAGACAGGATCTAGCTCCTTGATTATTATTTTAATTGAATTAATGTAAAGAGATGTTATATGGCAAGAGGGGACTATTACCCTATGACAATATTCTAGTCTGATGAGATTATCACTTAACCACAGAAATAATTGGAAATGAAGAAGTAATTTGTGAAGCTATTTGGAGACATGAAGTAAAAAAAAATAAAAGAATGAATTGAGTGTTTTCTGAGTGGGGTGGCATCATACCTAAATCTTTTGTGATGAATAAAAGGTTTATGTGCTATATCCTCATGAGGATTGATTACAATATCAGCAAAGCTTTAGTTATGGCAATTTTATAGCATTATATACATTTGGAAAATGTAGGTCACGATTGTAACATCTTCTTTGGAGGAGAAGAAAAACTGAAGTCTTGGCAATTTGTGCTGCTGAATTTGTGGGGAAAGTAAGAACCAGGAGCTGGTTCTTCTCCCAACCTGGTTAATTCTATTTTGTGAAATAAGGTGGGTCTACTTCAACACCTCCGGCAGAATCAGTTTGCAGTGGCACTTTTGTTCACTTCTTTGTCTTAAGAGCTATGGGTTTTTTTATTTCTCTTTGCTCTTACAACTTCTAAAAACAGTGACAGCATTTCAGGGCTTGCTGTATCTGTGTGTGCATGTGTATGTGAACGAAGTTATTAATAATATTATCGGGTTTTGCAGAATTAATAAGAAATTAATTCAGGTTCTCACCATGTGTCACTTTTGCTGGCTGAGTTTCTGTAGCTGTAGAGAAGAACTGGTGTGTATATGCATGACTCGTGTGAACGTGTAATGACTGTCAGCTCCCAAATTTGTGGAACCTTGTCCAGTTGATGGATGATTATAGCG
>NW_010405285.1:0-13209 GCF_000710305.1 Buceros rhinoceros silvestris | reverse complement strand
GTATTGATAATATCCAGAGAGTCGGCCATAAAATACTGATTGGCGGGCTGTCTAGTATACAGACATGTGCGCGAGGAAGGGAATATTTGAATGAAGATGTGGAACAACAAAGAGAAGCTTTAGCAGAGTTCAAAGAAATGTGGTCTCTCTTGTGTAATTCACACAATTTCTCACATATGCAATATTGTGCCCAATAAACTTCAGAAGGAAACCTCCAGCTCAGCCTGCTAGACACCAGAAGACACTACGTGAAGAACTTAACAACAAAGTTTAAGACTAATTAGCTCTTCTGTTAGTCTTCACTACTAGTGCGAATTCATTTAAATGGATTTGATGGAGTTTGATCAAACAAGGATCATTGACGGCATCTGACGGGAGGAACAGATGCCAGGAGATTTGTTCCTTTCTTCCCCCATCCCATCGGCTCTCTGAGATTTACTGTTTGTAATGATAGCAGGCTTCAGAAGAGGCTTGCTGGAGTAGCTAACTTATGATCCTGACTAATTTTCTATAACTCTGTAAACTGTAAATAAATGGATTAAAGAGCCATTTGATCTTCAAGAAGAGGTTTAAAGTGGCTTTGATGACTAAGTACCTGGGGGAATGCAATGTATTATCATGGATAATTGATTAAAGAAAAAGGGACATTAAATTGATGTATGTGTGAATACATATAATATACAGTTTGTGCATGTGAGTTCTGTGTGACTGCGTGTGTGCGCGTAAATGCAGATACGTATATGAGAGAGCAGAGTGGGTTATAGAAGTGTACGTATTACTGTTTATTTACTTCCTCTTCATTCTAGTTAGGAAATGAGAGATGAGACATTATTCCATTAAACCATAATTGCATTTGGAGGTACAGCAGCATGCCACTAAACTCCAGGTGAAGTTCAGGCACCAGGCATCTATCAGACATGCTATCCATCAGTAAAACTGTCTGAACATAAAGGGCAGCACCATAACTATACACTTGTGTGAGCTGAAGCATTCAGTGGTGATTGAGAAGGTAGACAGGAGGTGTCAACACTAAAATGCGTTAGTAACCGTCTTCCCGTCAATAAGAGCACAAACAAGCATGCTTGCCTTTGCTGTCTTCTGCAGTGCCTTAGCTTGGATACCAGCACCTCATTTTACTATGGGTATGTGCTCAAAAAGAGGGCTCTGAGGAAAGCTTAAAAAAATGTAGGACAGATAGGAAGGGGATGTAAGGATCAAGGATCTTCCCCCTCCAGCTTTCTTAAAGGAAGAATGTAAAGACTTGGCTTAGCTTTTAAAAGACCAAATTTTCAAGTCCCATGTGTCCAGAAATGAAAATAACATAAGGTAACCCTGAGACTAGTTTTGTGACCTCTTCGGATTAAATCATTCTCTCTCTTCCTTTGTAAACTGGATTTCAGTCTGCAGTATATTGTCAGCAGAGGTGATTAAACCTGCTGAAAACAATAAGTGAAATGGAACCAAGAAGTCAGTCTTGACCTTAGTCCTGTGAAGGCTAGCTTACAGGAACTGAAGCAAATCGATGTATTGTTTACTCTCAATTTCCTTCTTTCTCTGGAATGAAATATGTTTAATTTCAGATTATTTTTTCTTTCCCTTCATTTTAGTAAAGACTTTGTGGAGTAGGGAAGGGTGACTATATCTTGGGAAGGGGAAGAGGGAGGTGAGGTTTGTACCTTGTGGCAGTTACTTTCTTGCACTCATTATAGTACTTTTAGTTTTGCTAGTTTTGTAGTTTAAATGATGACTTTACAGATAATACAACAGCAAAATTATATAAACCCATTCATTCCTTGCTTTTTCTTCTCTTCTGCATATATTCCCTGCTCAGCCATCGTTGCTCTTTAGAATTAAGTGGAGAGAAAAAGATTTATTTTACACTAGTGCTTTGGGAAATCTAGAAAGCAGCTGTTCGCTTCCACTAGAGCAACAGAGTCAGCACAGCCTGTCCTCTGGGAACGACATCCAGTACAGTACTGCATTATAAATACCATTTCCTATATATGGACTAGGCTCCCTGTGGCTGATGAACAGACCCATGCTATCTTAGTACAAGGAATTAAAGAACAATAATTTTTCATTTTCAGAGCAGGGTCACTTCATTTCTTTTACTCCACCAATTGCGTTTGCAGTGGCTCTGGCATCATCATCTCCCGCTGAGGGAAGCTGCAATTAGGAGTCCAGGTACTTCCCAGAAGAGCGAGATGGAAGACATGAGTTTGGACCCTTTTGCACTTCTGGGCTCGGGCACTGGTTTGATGCGTAACCCTTGATAAATGGATTCATGCATCCTTGCATCACATTGCTGGTTTGTGAACGGGAGCCTTAACTTCCTCATAGTACTGTGAGCATATAAGCCACACTAAATGACAGTTGGCTTTGCTGAATGCCTTTCTTTTCTTACTCATCTGAAATACCTTTCCAGCCCCATTGGAAGAGTTAAACTCCTCCTGTATGGTAGGAAGGAATTAACTATGTACAAACAACACAAACTAAAAAAGACAGTAAGTGATTGTGTAAGCTCCCACTGAATAACTAACTGCTGGAAATGCTCCTTATTAGCAAATGCTCATCTCTTTGGGTGCTTTCCTTCTCTTTTGTGTTCCCTTTCCTGCAAGAAGATAAGGCCCTTCCTATATTACATATTCTCACGCACCTGTTCTCCATAAGGTACTGTCTGAGGAGGTAAGAAAGTGAAGCAGGAGGCACTTTAAAGTTCCCTGTATCCCTGTGAAAAGCCTCTTGTGAATTACAGTTGAACAGACAAGGCCTTTCTCCCTTAGAGGAAGCAGCCTAAGACAAGACTGTGCTGTTAAGAAACAAACAAGCTGCAATGGGATTTGATTTTTTTTTTAACAAGTACCTCTTAAGTGAGTCTTTACTGCTCTCTTCTTAATTTATCACCAGAACAGAAATGATTGTCAGCATTCAATATGCTCAGCTGCATAATCATTTCATTTCTGAAGATCTGAAATTGTAGTAGCTGGTGATATCTCAGCCCTCATTAGAGCTAAATTGCAATTGAAACTTAGGAACCTCCTGTCGAGGTTACTTCCATGCTTTGATGCCAGCTCAAGAGCCAGAGTTTGCCACATGCAGCAGTGATATGAGTAGAAAGGCAAAAAATAAGGAAGAATCCTGATTTTGTCCTCTGTGCAAGCTAAAGATGAGGCTGGAATAGGTAAGTACAGTTTTTCACAGGGTGGAGTGGGATTAAGTTACAACTTCAAAGATGACATTGTTTTGGGAATGGAAGAAGACTTCTATGTTCTCTTGATATATCCCTTGGTTAAAACTTCACAAGTGAATTCCCAGAGTTTGTTCTTTCCATCTTATTTTTCAGTGAGTTGCCTGGTTATCAGAAAGGCAAGCACCTACCAGCTGATATGGAAGTCAATAAAAGTAACTGTAATATTTGTCTTTTATTAACTGCTTCTGTGTAGAGGATTCTCCCCTGTGAATCTGTCCCTTCATTTCTGATTAGAAAAAACAGATATTTTGAGCAGTGCAATTTACATAATACTGTAAGAACCAATCACCCAAATTTGTGTTTAAAAACTGATTCTCAACACTGAGGACACTGTAGTGTAGATGAAACATTAGGAGGAACCAGCTGGAAACTGGGTGAGGTTTTTCTCACAAAGAATTTAAATAATTTCTAATAATTGCTCAAAATGTTCAGTTTTTCACTGAAAAAATGAGTAGTTCATTTTTTACTATCAAGACTGAGCAGTATGCAGTCTTACAACATTATTGTAATAATAATAATAATGCTGCGTTGGTAAAAAGGATGCTGGAACAGGAGTCAAGGCAAAACTGATGGGTAGCTCTGTGTGCTGAGGTTCCCAGGATCTGTGTCAAAAAATATCATTGCCACAGCAATAAAAATTAAAAAAGGAAAATTAAGAAGAATCACAGAACCCTTCCTCTTCGTCGTTCATTTGCAGATGTTGCCCCTTCTTGCTGTGTGCCACTAGGCATCCTATGCTTTCTGAGAAGCAAAGAAGTTATTTTAGGATAGATTCTGTTATTTATATTTTATATTTGTATTTAGTTATTTTAGAGAGATATCCTCTTTTCATTTTGACTGCAGCCAGCTGAGCAGATGGGATGCAGAACTGACTGCATCAGTGCATCCAGTAAGGCCACTTTAACTGTTTCCAAACACGAATTTTTCAGGTACTGTACTACCCATGTTCCTTGTCTGTGCTGTTTAATGCATCATAGCTCCTTCCCTTGGAAATAAAACCAGAAATGATGATTCAAGTTATGTTTCAAAACTTCTGATCTTGTGTTTGTGGCTTTGCCACTTTGCTTGAGTGGAGGCAGAGCAGAGCTCTGGATGAGTGCGTGGGGGTACAGCCTGTAAAGCACAGCAGAAATTGTGCCTGGCCCCAAGGCAAATTCAGGGCAAGGAAGCCCAAGCGCTGCCTTTCCTTTCTTGTGTGTGTCCTGTCTCTTTGGAGCAAAAGTACTTCTGGTGTAATGGTGACACTGAATGGAAGCAAATGGCTGATGGGCAACTTGCAAAGGGTTTAGCTTAGCTAAGCATTGCGGTGTTATTTCTTATCAATTATTGACAGCAGCTTTGTGCTGGAAATGTGGAATACACAGAGGATAACATGAACTGGAGAATGCACAGTGTGACTGTATTGCTCCTCCACCAAATGCAGTTTACTGGGGAGGGGTGAAAAGCGGGCACAGTTTTAGAGTTGTCATGCCTGAGGGTGAGACACCTGTAGACGTAGTGACTTTCTGGAGCATCCAGAGCACGTGCTTAGGATGAATTCTTACATCAGAAAGCCTGTGCTTTCCTGCCTTTGCTAATACCTGGCTGTCAGGTGGTATGGAGAAGCACAGGCTCACCCTGGCCCCTTCTATGCCTGGTCCTCCTGGGATTGTTAGTGATAATTTCAATTTGCTTAAGGAAAAACTTCTGGATTCTGTTTTTTCCAGTCTGTAACAGCACATAACCCTGACTGTGAGAAATTCATTCAGGACTGAGCCATGCCATCCTCTCAAGCTGAATAGGGTTAAAGCTGATGACTTACAAGGGAAAAAAACATACAGGTTATTGGCAGCATCATGTGGCTTCAAGCTCTCTATGCACCTGTGAGAATGAATCTTCTAAATTTTTCTCCTTGGAAAAGCAGTGGATAAAGTTGTTAATTATTTCACAGGAGAGTCAAAATATCTTTTCACAGGACTGTTTCATCTGGACTAAAAATTGCTGTAGGACAAAATCGGGGCAGATAGAGCCGTGATAATGAAAGTGATCCAGTCAGAGAGTGCATGATGTGAATCACACACACCAGCAGCAAGTGAATGTGCTCTGAGTAAGTTGCATTTGAAAGGGGATTTAAAAGATGGGGAACGGGACCCTGTTTCCAAAACTGAGGTGTCATAGTGCCCTTTCAGATGCCCTTCATCTCCTACACTCCAGCTGCTTCTCCAGAAGGTTGTGGATTTGCAGTCTCGTGTCATGTGTGTCAGCCCCCCATGGATGTCTCACATACTAAACAGCACTTCATGCCTGCGCTCAGGCAGTCAAAACCCTCTGAAGGTCTATTCTGGAAAGCGCTGGGATGGAGGTGCAGGGCCTAATCCAGCTTTTTGCTCTGTGTTAGTAAATCCTGATAACAATTTTTTATTCTGCATTGCTGCCAAGACTGAAAATGAAGTAAAAGCCGCCTTTATCACAAGGTATTGTGCATTTATATCCACCCCACTCTGGGGCAGAGGTAGAAGCAGTAACATCTAGCTGAGGTATGGAAAGAGAAGTAACTCTTACTGCCACATTAGGAGCAGGTGATTTTAATCTCTGCTTCAACCACACATTAGAACTTGTGACCAAGTCCAAGAATAACATCACTTATTCTGCTAAATTAGGTCTCAAAAAGATCCTAAAAGCGAATGTTCCAGATCATATGGAAAGGAACACAGTATTTTCAGTCATTACAAACTTGTCCAGACAGTTTAAAGAAGAGCTGTATTAACTAGCTGTGTACCAGTCAGTGGCTGCTTAAGCATAAACAAGTGATAGTTCTTGGACTTGAATTTGAATACTGAAATTTACGTGTGCCATATTTATATGGTCTCATTCTTTCTCTTTTTGCTCACTTTTTCTTTTCCTAAAGGATAATAAATTCAGTTCTTTGACCACTGTTCTGATTCTTTTCTTCCCAAACTCTTCAGGTTCCTGTCTGTGAATAATAACTGCATTTCAAGGCAGTTGTGAGTGCAGTGGACAGCAATGCATTTGTGTTGGAGAACCCAAATTTGACAAATAATTAGATTGAGAGAGGGATCTTGTCTTGTCTGTATGTCCACAAAGTGCTGTTACTCTGTTCTGTGCAGGGCTATACGTCATTCTAGCACCTGAGTTCCTTCCGGCACTGCAGTAAGCAGCGTGCTTGGTGTTGTGCGGTCCCTGAATTCCTCCAGATCAGAAGCAGAGCCAGATACCGCATTTCCTTCATTGTTCCAGCTACACTAGGGAGCAGTGAGCACACATTGTATTTGGTACCGCCACCTGACCTCGGAAACATCGGAGTTATAAAACCTTCTTTATATTGGCTTTACAATATTGTATGTTTCCTTAGAGCTCAGACAATCCTCATTTTGCAAATGATTTGGACATTCTCAGATTTTAATGTAATTTAACTTTCCCTGGAAAAAAATAATGATATCTTTGGGTGTGTTAAGGACTGCTGCTTCCAGCTAGACATGTTAATCTGGTAATAATAACTATATGCCTAGAGTTTGGTGATCCAAACTTTGCAGGTTTATGTACATAAGTATTTTTTTGCTGAGGAAGCAATGTATAAAGAGCTCGGAGAGCTGCCAGCTAGTGTCTGCAGGTTTCACTTGTGCAGCCTGAAAATGAATTTCTCCCTGTAAATTGTGAGCACCTCCATGGGAGTCTTTTTAATATGCATAAAGCAGAACGTGCAGAGCAATAGCAAACGCACTGATACCACAGCGCAAACCCTTTGGAGCAAGAAAAAATGTTTTTCACACTGTTTTATTTGTTTCGACTGGCTCATGTGCAGCATCAAAAACAATATTGAAGACTAACTCTGAATTCTTGAGAAGTCTCTGTACTGTACTAAACTGCAGCAGCGGAATGATGAATCAGTGCGAGAGCGAAGGAAACTCGTCCTCGTGCATCCCGCTTTGCTGTGCTTTGTGTAAGGTAGGCCTTTGAGACTTGTCACGGGTTATCGACTGTTTGGGGAGAACAAAGGTGTTCTGCCAATGACCGCTCGTGCCAATAAGTCCTCATGCTGATGTTCTTATCAGGGCATATTGCCAGGGCAGGACGGCACTTCAGAGAGTGCAAACGACGAGTTACTGTGCTTGGGTGGTGAATTACCCAGCTTTATGGTGCCTCCTCATGGAAAAGCTGCAGTGAAGCAGCTCTTGTGTTTTGTACTCTTGTGCAGAGCGCATTGGTAGGCCAGCTGCAGGATGGTGTACCTGCTGGTGGGACACTAGCTGCCTCTCCTGGGTCAGTGTTTGCAGGACGTTGCATGTCCTGGTGAAAGCCGTAGGTCAGAACTGCCGAGACTGGAACGTGGCACTTCCCCAAAATGCTTCACTGCCCATATCACCTTGCTATCAAACACTGAGGTACATTTGAAGTCTTTCTTTTCCAGTCAAGCTTTGGGTAATGATGACTCTAGTTGCTGAATTTTACAAAAGCCCAGCCTTTCAGTCTGCCTTGCTGCCTCTTGGCACTTGCGGACTCTGTGCCTTCTTCACTTTGTTTACTTTATTGCTGCTGTGGTTTTCTCACAGAATTTGGTAGGCACGCGCTGTATTGGCCGAATCGTTTCTGTGTATGCGGTGTATCTTCTATGATATCCTAGTTATTCAAAAACATCCTGGTAAACTTTCAGCAGTTTTGCTTCAGGTGTTCTTGCACTATGAGCAGCCTTTGACAGATGCTTTCCAATTCTTAGTTTCTTATTCCACTTACCTGTAGGATGTGATTGCCTTCTGACATGCTGATCAGTCTGCAAGCAGAAACAGAAGAAAAGAAAAGACGCTGTAACATCCAGGCTTTTTACTCTTTCTGCCCATTTATTATCCTCTGTTACTAAGTAAAGCAGAACTCTCGTAGTTCTTAGGCATAGCACTTCCTCTATAAAAGAGTTCTTTTTGCCATCCGGATTACTTTAAGTTTTCACCATTCTCCGAACACTATGAATATTGTCCCTTTTCTTCCTCCTTACATTATGAATCCCAATTATAAATTGTGGGAGGGTCACAATAAAGATGTACAGAATAGAAGATGTTGCTTTATAAGGTTTTACTGACACTTATTTGGGATGACCTACATAAGTCACTAGTCATGTAATGCTGTAGAAAATTAGAAGAAATTAATTTATAAATGAAATTAATGGAAAAAATTACCATGAATTTTAATAGAAGTGTAAGATTAACAGGAATGGAACTCATTACACTTTGAAATATGAGGCAGCCTCTTCATCCTCTAGACTCTACAGCTATGATTATAACTGATGGAGATTCAGAGGTGTTAAATTGGCTGCATGAAGGCTTTCTGACTGGCCCATGAATAGCTCAAGAGTAAGGGGAAAGGAGAGAGATAGTTGCAGGGGAATAACCAAAATCGAGTGAGGGCAAAAAATGCAGAGCTTATACCATGCCTGTTCTCCAGTTCATGATGAGTTACAAGGTGCACCACCTGCATTGCCTGCGGGCTTGGTTTCCCCAGTAAGAAAGCTGGAATGCCTCTTGCATCCTTGCTTGTGTGTCCTCCTCAGTTAGAAGTATTTTTCTGCTCTGAGTGTGCTTTCTGTCTCATAAGGAGCAGTCTCAGTGCAACCTGGTGGATCACTCTGGCTACAAAGGCTTCACACCACTGAGAGCAGTTGCAGAGCAACACTTTTTTCAGCCCGGCTTGCCTGAGATTGCACCGCAGCTCTGTACCTTGTACCTCATGATTTCTTCCCTGCCAGGCAGTGCTATGGTGTCCAAAGAACATCTGATTACAAGTTTTCAGACATGTTCACCTAGGTAAAAAGCATTCCTCTGTAGGCTGATGCTACCTCACGCATGCAACAGAAGTGCATGTGCGTGTGTGACTGCCTGTCTAGCTACTCATGGTTCTCTAGGTCTTCGGAAAATTAAAACTCATCTACGTATTTCCAATTTCTTCAACTTGATATCTGAAGTTAGTTTCTTTCCTGCTTGTGCTTTTCTTGTACGTCTGACTGGTGCTTAGTTCTGGTTCACTTACTGTGCATTTATATGCTTTACTTTTCGATTGAACTTATACCTGTCATGGGCTGAGAGGCAGGTTACATTCCCAGGCCTCAGTTAAATACCAGTGCCATTTTTTTTTTTTTTGTGGTGCATGAGCAAGTAGGAGAACAGCAGGTTAAGACACATTTGCAAAGAGATCATGACTCAATTAGTGCTTTTAAGTAAAAAATTAAAAAAGGAATAATTAAGGGTATGGCAGTAACAGCATTATATGCCTGCCTTTGTGCTAAGTAACCTGCTCAAAATCGAAGTCCAATAACAGAATGGAGGATTAGAAAGGATGTATATAAAGCCTGAATACACCAGGGAATTTATGTGAGAGACTCTTCACACAGAGAAATTAAAGGAGCTTGCTAGAGCAGGGCATAAAATCTCGGCTCTGATTTTACGCAATCAATGGATGCAAACGCTTTGCTTTTGGAGGGTTTGCTGCATGGCTAGTTCAATTTTGGTTGTGAAACAAAAATAAAAAGCACCAGATATTCAAGATCATCTCTGTCATTCTCTGCTGAGAAAGGCTCAAAAATGTCAAAAGTTTGCTTATAAGCACTGCTGTCCCTCTCTAGGTAAACTGTTTGTCTCTTTAGCTTCAGCTATGCTTCTGCTGCCTCCAGGCATTTATAGTTATCCTTTCTCACGTTATTAACTACTTGTCTCAAAAAGTGTCGAACCGCAAAAGTAAGAATGGAATGGATCACCGCATGGGATTCGAAGGGCTGTCTGTCTGATGTAAAGGTAGCTACAGGCAAAGAAGTGCAGCTCCCCTCAAAGTAGGAGAACTTTGGTGGTTGAAGCAGCTGAAAAGCTAGCTTTGTGGGTTACAGGTTCTTCCCTGTAAACTGACTTGAGGGACATCACATATGTGCTATTTGTTAGCTTGGTGAAATCTTTCTGAATGAAGTGGCAGCTAAATGACTTTTTAAAGCAATTCTGGGGGAATAAATTGTATAGAGTAGCAGGGAGATACCATGAAAGGTTCTCTAGCTTTTAAAACTTAAGGTCCAACCATGTTCCCTTGAAATTAATGTGCTGATTTCAGAGGGAGCAGGAGCTCTCACCATCACCATGTCGCCAGATCCAACCAGGGCCTGGAGTTGCAGAGATGGAGCCACAGGCTCCAGAAAACTTCTCCAGGGGTCATCCATGCCCTCAAAACATGCAAGTCCATAGTGTACAGTAAAAAGAAATAACCACAAAAAAATGTAGACCTCCTTTGCCACTAAAAAGGTTGCTCTGATTTGTCTGTGTTTTGCTTCCATGCTGAGATGAAACAGCCCCTTGGCCCCTTGGTGACCTGCTCCTTCTCACACTCTGTATTTGTCTTCCAAGTTTATCAGCTTAAACACTCACTGGGACAATCTGTCTCCTTGTGCACTGTATGACTGCTGCCTTTCCTACAGCCTGCTGCCTGGGAAGGCAAGACATCCTGCACAAAGTGAATCCAGCCACTCTTAAACCTGAGCACCTTCAGCTCATTTCCTTGTGGCACTGTTTTAGCCTTCCTTCTTATTTTTTAAAAACGTCTGTACAGCCCCTGTGATGTGAATCTGAGTAGTCAGACTGGCAGCAATACACAGTTGGACAGGGAAGCTGAGTTGCACATCTAGTGCGGTAAAAAAGAATATTGGCATCACCCCATCAACAATGACTAGACGGTGATTTCTGTTAAGCACGGACATATTACAGTGACAGAGGTTGGTTTGGGGTTATTCCCTTCCCCCTGCCATGCGTGTATGTACAGATCATCACAAAAGGCAGATGATGATGAGTGTGATTTTTTCATTGAGCGACAGATCTGTCCAATGATAAGACCCTAGAGGAAGTTGATTCTGCAGTGGAGAATGGCCACTCTGCTGTTGCCGTTTGAATATACAAGTGCCAAGATGTTTATAACCCACAATACCAGTAGGCAGTATGCATCTCCTGCTGGGACAAGTCCAGGTGGGTATTGTTATGTTCTACCCTAGCACTGCTATGGAGCAGGGGTCACTACTTTGAGAAAAATGGAATTTTTGTACAGCCAGGTTGCAGCTAATTAGCATGTGAACTTTTTCTGTGGGACAGGAGTACCTGGTAACCTAGGGGGCCTCTGAAAGCTCATGCAAGGGAAGGATTGTCTTTTTTTTTTTTCAGGGCTCCGTGTGTGGTTAAAATTGCATGTGTGTCTTTTCAAATGTTTGCAAATATCTTCTGAATCTAGAGAACTGTTTAGGAAGCACGTTCCTTCACGGAGCCTAGGACACTTTGGCAGATGAACTCAGCACTACCTTAACCAGCTGAGGGCTACAGTGGCTGCACTTAGTGCAGATATTTCATGTGGATCTAAACAGGCCTGAGGGTTTGATTACATTTGCTTTTCTTACAGAAACATTGGCACCAACCTCTTCCCTTGACGGATAAAACAGAAGTGGACTAACCATACACAAAATTAGCCATTGCTCATTGCAGGACTTGGAGCAGGGGGTAAATTATTGTCTAAAAGGATATGGTCCTTAGTGGGTGCTAAGAGTGATCTTTCCTCTGATATGTATTGTAGTGGACGAGGGTAAAGAGTTTTGTCTACTGTATGTGAGTAATAGAGTTAAGAGTTGTCTAGCAAGAGTGATGAAAAGTGCATTTCGTCATTGTTTCTTTAAATGAGCAGCACTTGTGCCTCCTAGCTAGACCTTGGTAGAGGCAAAGTATTAATACTAAAGAGCAAAGGAGGAATATCGGTGTCCCAGAGTCACAGTACGCATGGTAGAGAGCCCTGTCAGAAATGTTTGTTAGCAGAAATCCAGGTAATGAGATGGGAGATGCTGCATTCCCGTTGCTCCAGAAGAGCAGGAGCCTGTTACCCATCAGGGACAGGACAATCCTTCGCCTTTGAGCTGCAGGTTAAGAGCGGGCATTAATGGCTTTGAGGGATTGAGTAGGTTATCTGACTTGTGTTATACCTGAGGTTGTGCTAAGGGAGTGTTCACGACCAGAGCGTTAGGGGTTAATAGGGCACAGAGAGATGTTTTAATATGTGGTTAATTAGTTATCATGCAGGCTGCTTGATTGCCTATCTATTAAATCTTCTGTTGATGAACTTATAAAATGTATTACTCATCTGTAGAATGGTTATAACAGCTATAAATCATTTAAGAAACCTTATAATTCATTTATGAACCTATTCTTCAGAGTAAAGCGGGATTGATCTTCATGCCCTGTGTTTTTAAAATACGTGTGTGAGGACAGCATGTCTACCATACCAGGCAATAGAATAGAAAGGTTCCTGTGTCTTTCATTGAGGTTGCTTGTTTTCCTCTCCAAGGTTTGGTCCTTGTCTTTGTGCCTGCCTTTAAAGATGCTCTACAGGGTCTGTTGCAAAAGCCTGTATAGCTATTGGAGCTGGCTGGAACACAGCCACCTGCTCGGTCTGTGGGAAATACTGCGTTTTGGGCTGTGACACCACGGAGGGAACCGAAGCGTGTCTGCCAAATGCCGGGTGGTCCTTTCCAGTGGAAGCTGGTGGGGTTCTCAGCGGTTTCTGAAGAATAACGTAAGATCTTGACCAACACCGTTTTGGTTTGATCAAGTTGTGGGTAGCCCAGTTTAACCGGTGGTATCTGGGGAGGTTGTGCTCATTTATGTCTCTTTGTGGTGCTGAGGAATGGTTCCAGGGACTGTGGGATCTTGGGGGTGAAACTTGTTCCCAAACCCTCTTTTTTCTGTTGGAAAGGGTGAGGGCTGTGCCAGCTTTGGGCTGCCCTGTCACTTCCCTGCTTTTGGGGAGACCCTGTGGAGGGCTTGCAGACCTTTTGCCTGGCTCGGAAGCCGTGTTGGCGGAGTAGCTCTGGCCCTTTTTACGGCCGCAGTTTCTGGCAAAATTTAGTTCTTCATTCAAGCGCTGGCACTCGTATCGTCTGACAGAGATGTGACCCGCTGAGAGCC
>NW_010405284.1:67459-83149 GCF_000710305.1 Buceros rhinoceros silvestris | reverse complement strand
GACGGTCCCCGCGGGCCGCCGGCGGGCTCTGCTGCCGGGCGAGGACTACACCTCGCGCCCCTCCAAGGAGGGACCTGCAGCTCCGAGGACTGACACGGCGTTAACTGCCAGCCTGAGAGCTCCGTTGTTCACCTCGCTCCAGCCCTGCATTTTTTCTAAAAGG
This sequence comes from Buceros rhinoceros silvestris, assembly GCF_000710305.1. Lineage (NCBI taxonomy): Eukaryota > Metazoa > Chordata > Aves > Bucerotiformes > Bucerotidae > Buceros > Buceros rhinoceros. The sequence continues at coordinate 82,986 of NW_010405284.1, read as the reverse complement.
AGATTCAGAGAAAAAGTCCCGATGAACTTTTCCGTCTCTTTCGTGCCGTTTGCGGCACAGAGTAAAGGAACAGGGATGCTCTTTGGGTTCTGTGGTGGAGGTACACAGCGAACGGCTCTGTCGCTCGGAGCCAGTTGTTCTTCAGGGGTCGTGACTGCGGAGCATAAATCCGAGCCGGGTCCAAAGGGAGGGAGGAAGGGATGCAGGGAGGGAGGAAGGGATGCAGGGAGGGTCACTCCACTGAGGCTTTCCCACTGTCGCTCCACCATCTCCTTAACACCGCAATACCGAAACACCTGTGGCGAGGTAAGAAACCGTGTCAGTTACTGGTTCCTGGGAACCACTATAACTACGGGGTTGTGAAGGTGGAGAAACCAGTCCTCCCAGTTGGGCATGAAGAGCATTTCATTAGTAAGACTGAAGTCTGTTGATCTTTCTGCCAAGAATTTCCTTGGATGTGTATTTTTACGCGCAATTTAAAAAAAAAACCCAAACCCAAAACAAACCAGAATTGACATAATCAGAATTCAAGATGCATTAAAACTACGTGGGCATTCTGAGCATGTGATGCACACATATTTACACACACTCTTCCCAGAAGGACGCTTTTGACCTCATGCAAACAAAGGCTATCTCTCTGGTCATGCTCTCAGCTGCACTGGTGAACAGTTTGCCTGTTTCCTCCAGTGTTTTGAATTTTGCTAGGCAGTATCATTTCAGTGATTCCAAGGAAAGCAAAGAAGAGATGAAATCATGACAGTCATAAGAGATAGGTTGTACTACACCCCCAAAACAAATGAAAGGCATTAGATGGGAAATGTGCCTTTTGAACCAGGATCACAAATAATTTAAATGATTAATTACCTCCTTTTTCATTTTCTTTTCTTTATTTGAATGTGTTTTAATCTGAAATTCATGCAATGAATAAAACTCACTCAGGCCTCTCTCTGCCAACTGAGAGCTGATTCTGCTTTCACAGTTGCCTTAACTTTTGTGTTTTCATCATAAAAACATTGCTGAATGGGAGTTTGCAAGAAAAAAACCAGGGCACCTGACTCTAGCTGTCTCTTCCTGCAAGATTTGCAAGGGAAATACAGATTTTTTTATCCTTTTAAAAGTTGTGTTTTGTTTTTTGTTTTTTTTTTTTTAACTATTTCCAGTTACGGGTGAAAATGTAAAGGTGTCTTGGCACATCTCTCCCTCTTCCCCTTTGCATTCCAGTCATTCTTTTCCTGCCCATAAACTGTTAGTACTCCACAAGAGCCTGATTCTGCACAGCCTACTCAGCCTGGGTTTTTTGCTGGGTGCAGGAAGAAATCTTGTCAGATGGAGTCTTCTGTACACGTTCATAAAACAGAGCAAAAGCCTCTCTCAGAATGTGCACTGGAACAGCAAATAGTTACTTTTCAGCTGTGGATTACATGTGCCTCTGAAAACGGGACCGCAAATCATTGGGTTTTTAAAGGTTCCGCATGAGTTGTATATTAATCCCAGTTTCTCTAGGGATGGATTAATCCCAGCTTCTCCACAGCCCCTGTGTGGCTATAGACAATGCTGGTGTGGTTGGGGGCAGGGGAGAAGGGAGATGGGGAAAGGAGAGGGAAATTAAAAAGATGTATCACAGGAATACATGGCCTAAGTGGCGAGGAGCCATAAGTACTTAAGTTTCAATAACTTTTCTACCTCTGTCACCACATGTGAGCTGAAGGAAATCAGTTCAGCTCCCTGTTTTGGTTTCTTCATCTGTAAATTGGGAATAATATTGCTGCTTTTGTTCCCAAGAGGCCTGGCACACTTGTGTAGAAACTTCTGCTCAGCCCTCAGTAGTGAAAGGAGATATTCCGATTCATATCTGGGTAGCTGAAAGTGGTGGCTGATCTGGGAGATCTAATGGAGTGTGCAAGACAAATTTATATTCACGTGTAATTCTTTTTCAGCCCTGGCAGTTTTGTTGAGAGATGAGTCCTAGAGCCCAGCATGCACTTCTCTGCATTCCTATCTAATGACTAAACAGGAGAAATCGTAAGGGCCAAATTCATCTCTGGTGGGACTCCAGTGACATCAGTCATCTTTATAGCAGTTTTTTGAATGAAGTAAATTTGGTTTTATGAGGACTGAGTTTGGACATAGGCATATTTAACCACTCAGAGAGCTGTAGTAGTGAAGGAAGCTTTTCTTGTCTTACAAAGCATCACTTCTGTGTCTGGGAGACACAAGCTAAACCATTGACCTGTTCTACACAGTCACATTTATCTTATTCAGACTCCAGGAGTAGTTGAAGCATGCTCAGCATCCAGCAGAACTTTTAAACCTAACCCATCTACACCAAAATGTTCATAGCTTTCGGTGGAACTTTGTGTTTGTCCATGCTGCTCAGTACAGCACCGTGCCACAGATACCCATTAGACATGTTTACATGACACAGGGCAGCACGCTGCAGGAATATTGGCATAAGGCCTGCTAGCAGAACAGTGGCTTCAGCACGGTGCTGTGCTGAAGCTGTTTGGCTCTGCCCTTTATTAGACCTAGCTGTTCCAGATTCCTTGTCATGCTCATGCATCTCTGACACTTTCAGCTCACATCTCCCTTTAGTCTGCTCTCTGAGGCCCTAATTCCACTGCCACTTATACATAGTAAATCACTAAAAAGGGCTGTTCCTTCCTCCACCTGTGCCTTAGCTGCTGGCCCTGACTCACCCCCCTATACCTTATGTTTGTGCTTTACTGGAGTTTGACATGCATCAAATATATAAAAATATTATATTAGTATTACAGTTCCTGATGTAGCTATTGAAGAACAACAATTTCATGGAGTGACAGTAATCAAAAGTTTGTTTACAGAGCTTGTCACCACTAATCAGTTAAATTATTTGCTAGGTCTATTGATTCTGCATTCTTAATATATCTTCTAATGAACAAGGTGACTTGAACAGTTAGAGAACTCTATTGCTGAGTTTCAGTACCAGGATGTGTGCCCTGGTCATATGAGGCACCTCAACTATTTTCCAAGGGATAAATATCATATCTCTTTTCCTGATTTCTAATTTGTCTTTTGTCTTTACTAGATCTTTGGTGATGGATTTTGCATTTGTTTTTCAATATTTCTACATCATACGTGTGGAGTAATGAAATCTGAGGTTTTGGGCTTGTTCGTCTCTTTTACAGCAATTTGACTTGGCTGAATCCAGTGCAGTTACTACAGATTTACATCAGGAGTTGTGAGAAGAGAACTAGGCCTACCGATGGTTTTGCTGCAGCCACCAAATTCACATTGCTAGACTCGCTATCACTTTTTATCTATATTTAATTTTCCTAAGTTTTATTTTTGTCTCTTGTCCCTGTTTGTCTATATTGCGTACTCGGGTAAATTAAGGAGGGGAAAAAAAAAAAAGCTTGCTACTGGCTTTTCAACAGATACATCAGATTGTGTCAGAGACCTGATACCCAGTTTTCCTTCTTTTTTTTTTTTTTAATTCAGTTCTGATTTTTCCTTTTTTCTCTTTCTTTTGTCCCACATGCATTAATTCTTGTGTCTTCTTTTTGCTTAGTGTTGTTAGTGTTGCTAGAGTTCTTGTCCTGCCCATCTCTTTTCTAAATTTGTATTTCGGCTTCTTATTCAGCTCCACTTTGGTTTAGCTACATGTTGCTGGAGTTATAATTTTATCTGTCACATCAATGGACCTGTTGACTCTATTTCAATCAGGCATTTTTTCATCAACACTTTGTCCTTTTGCATCAAGTTCAAGTTAGTGTCCTCCAGAATGAAACTCACCACAATCTGTCTTTCTGAGTCTCCAAATTCATTCATCTCCTCACTCCCCTGCTTCCTTCACTTGTTTCAAAAAACACATAAATATCTTTTTCTCATCAAGAAACCTTTTCTCTTTCTGTCCTTTTGGCTTCTAACTGGCTCTGCTCCAATCACTTTTTGTGGGTGAATGACTCATCTATTTAACAAGTTTTTCTTCCATTCAAGAGTTGTCCAGGCACAGCATGGCTTTCTTCCAAATATATGTGAAGATATTTCAGTTTATGTATGTCTTGTAAATTCCTTTGAGGATGTTTCTTTATCTATTTATCCTGCAGGAGTTTAGCATCAGGCTATAGAAAAGTCTCAAGTACATTTTCAGAGAGCAGAGGAGAAATCTTCCCAATAAGGAAATCATCATCATCATCATCATCATCATGGCTTGGCTTCACGAACGAAGATCTGGGAAGGGCTTTTCCCACGCTCACTGCAAGCGATGAGTGCACCCTTCGGGCCTGCGCGGTGGATTTTTTAGGTGAGGCGCAGCGTGCGCGGAACTGGCTCCACCCTTTACACCTGAGGTTCATCTGCCAGGGCCCAGCGAGCTTGGACGGTGACAGCAACGTCCTCAGGTCGTAGGTTTGGTTAGAGTGTCCTTCTCTTAGATGATGGATGCCTTACAAGGCTAAACGAGCTCCATGTACCCAGGTTTGGAGTCAGAGTTGTCCTTCTCCTAGGATGGCTGCCCGAAGGCTAGTGAGCCCATCCTGCCCGTGGACACACTTTGTCTGACCCGTCAGTTGAGACCCGTCTGGCTTGGGAGACCCCACCGGAGGCACATGCCACCACCAGCAGAGCTCTCAACCTCACAAGGGCACGCAAGCTCCTTCCCCATGACAAGGGGGTGCCCCCCGTGAAAGAGTCGCTGCTCTACCTCCGGACATCACAGACCCGGGCACAGGGCGGCCGGGGCCTGCCAAGAACGGGAGTCCTGGAGGGGGCAAGAAGGAAATAGGAAAGCAGATAAAAGCAGATCTCATCTGAAGTTATATTAGGCAGGAGAGGTCTGAATTTTGAATGCTACCCTCAAGAGAATAACTACATGCTGAAGAGTGTGTTTACGATCCTGCTGTCCTTCCTCACCTGCTAGCTAGTGAGGGTGGTCAGACACATGTTCAGAGGAAAGACTGTATTGCGCTCCAGAGAACAAAGCAGGGTGTCAGTGGTACAAAACTATATAGGGCAATGGGACTCTTCTTCTGATTGGGAAAAATCTTTTAGGCTCTTCCATCCCCGATCAGCTGAACTCTCAAACCTCACAAATAACAACTCCCCATGTTTCTTCCCAAACTTACACAGGTTGCTGAGGCACTTCAGTGCTCCAGGAACAACTACCTCTGTCCTGCAGGTTTTCTTCTCTGCTGGTTGTCTCTGCTGTGTACAGAGACCACCTGCAGCCTCATGCTGGTGACTTTTCTAGTCTGACACTCACCTGGGATGTGCTCATGGGTTAATGCGGCTGGCCATACTGTCATGAGGCTTGAAGGATGGATTTTTTTTTCATGTGGGGTGTGTTTCATGTTAACATGGTGACAGAGAAGCTAATTACACAGTCCTATTTTTCTTTTGGAATTTTTTGATCTGAAATTCACCAAAATTCCTTACTGCACCCAAGGTGTTTTTTTCCACTTCAGATGGGAACTTTTGTATTACGAATAAAACTATGTTGGCTATGGGCTTACAGATTCTTCTCCCTAAATAAAATTTCTTTACACTCATGAAACTTGTTTTATGTAAGCATTCTTGAAAAGGACATGAAAAATAACATCATCTGTGGCAGAACAGACCTTCAAGAATGTTCCACTTTCCACCACTTTCCTTTCAGCTGCCAGTCAGTTGTTTTCATGCCTGTCGTGGACTCCTTTTTATGTTCTTCCTTAGAGTGCACTTCTTTTGGAAAAAGACTTCTCCAGCACTTTACAAACATCTCTGGCTTTTGCCACTCATCAAGTTCATCGCTGGATGTCTACTGAACATGCAGTGAGTTGCGGGATATGGTTGGTAAGCCAAATTTAGACTGTGTGGTGAAGGCTGCCCTGTATAGCTCTGAGCACACTGCTGGTCTTAGCAACCAATAAATAATTAAGACCCTGGATATTTGATGATCTTTAAAGAAGAATGAGTCAGCTAGCCCTCTGCTGTTGATTTCTTCATTAGCACAGGCATAGATCTAGGCCAAGAACTGGTTTTCTCTTATGCATTTATTTGGTGACCACTTGGATATGGCTTAGGAAACAGTTAGTGTTTCTCCAGCAGTTGGGAACTGTTTACTTCCAGCTGTTTATTTCCCCCAGTGGATTAATAAGTCTATTTCAAAGTGCTGCAAAAAGGAAAACTAGATTTTCAAAATGGGGAAAAAGGAACATTCATAGTGGCACAGTATTTCATCCAACTCGCTTTTTCCAGCACTGCAAAGGAAATGTTCAAATGAATAGTTCAGAGTTTCCTTAACTTTCTAATGTACCTAATCAAATATATAAATTACACAAAACATAATAAAAGCAATTGCATTGGGGGAAATGGAAGGGGAAAGCAGATGAAGCTGTTAATATCCAAGAACAACTTTCTGCTGAACTGGTATCAGTCTGCTTATCACATTATGGAAACAACACTAACTTTCTGCAAATACTTCCCTCAGTATAAAATAGTCAGCAAAGAGGACCCAGTGCTTGATGCCATTTACTCAGAATAACTGTGATCCATGATGTCCCCTGCTTTTTTCCTCTAACACATAATAGTTTAAGACTTTTTTTCTGTTTTTACTGAGATCTTGTATTACTTACAAGCTGGGAATTTTGTGTCTTCTGAGTTTGGTGAAAACATCTATTATATAGTTACCTGTGATTTTAATGGGACAGACTTTTCAGTACTAGGTGGAAAGCACACACTATCCCATTTTCCTGAGATTCAGTGGGTATGTTCCCTTTGATGGCGATCTTGGTAAAGTAGAATGAACACAGATAAAGTTGATCAGCAGGGCAAAGCTCTCACTACTGCTGGCAGTATTGTTAAAGCAATGAGATGCATTGAAAGGAACTGAACAGTGATCAAGAGAACAAGCCCATTTGCTAGACATGCTGGTTTGCATGCAATCCCAGGGCCCAGGAATGAGACAGATATACTGGATACAAGTCTGTCCAGCACTGGCATATTTCTCTCACCCTTTCCTGCCACTGTGGAGAATATGGAAGGCAAATGAACAGGAGAGATTTAGCTAATCCTGGAGGTGTGAATATGGGTTTGAAAGTGGGAACTCGATAGCCAAAGTTCTAAACTTTATATGTAAACACCAAACTCATGGTGTCCCAATTTTCAGAGATGCAGAGTACCAGAAAGTCCCATCTGAAGTCTTCGTTGGCTGCAAGATCTTAGCACTTACAGCATTGATTTTGGCACTTAAATTCAAGACCGCTAGTTGACTTTTGTGGAGCTACCCAGTTTATAAATCACGCCTTGCATGTGGCCCAATGTTTGCAGATCTCCAGATGGAGAAGAGTGTGACCCAAAGGTGGATTTGGCAACTTCAGTATGCCTTAGGTTGAACATCTGTAGAGAACATGTGTCTGATTTCCTTACGACTTCATTGTTTCAGTAGATGGTGTATTCAGTGCAATGTTATATCTGCTACTGAAATAGCTGAATGCAAATACCAGGAACCTCTGGGAAATTTTAGTTAATAGGAAAATAATCTAAACCAAATTCATCCAGTTACACAGCCAGAAGAAAAGAAATGAAAATAAAAGGAATTACTGATCCAACCAAGTAGGCACAGAAATGAAACCGCTCTAGGATTTTCTTTTTAGTTTCTCCAATTTCCATTAATTTAACGAGCAAACTAGGTCAACAGCACAGTCTTGTTATAAATAAATGAATGCCATAGATTCACTAATATTAAAGTGTCCAGGCATTCAGCATCATTCACTGCTCTGCTGAGGAAGCTGATGCACACCAGCTATATATTTGGCTCTAATCCTAATTCAGATATCCATCTCTGTGAGTCAAAGTAACACAACTGCTGTGATGAAAAAACTATAAAAAAGGAAATCTGCAGTATCACAAAACATCCATTAGCTCCAGTTTCAAGTGGGGGAAAGAGAAGTCATGTAAACTGCATTTTAAATTCCTTCATTTGGATTTCATGCTGATTAAAAGGTTGGGAGGACAGACAGAGATGTGGAAAGTTTTAGATCTCACCATCATTACAGTATTGATGTATTTGCTTGTACTCTTCAATAACAATCAACAATGAAACTAGTTGCAGAATTTAAAGATCGCAGATGCTGTTTTCTCCATGTGCTGTCTCCTGCTTTGAGGAAGGAAAGCTTATTTGCTGTCTTTTTAAATTGGTTACTGAAAATCTCAATGGACCACAAACTGATTGTAGTGCTAAATGTAAACAGTATTTTATTTCTCATGTGGTGGGTGAAGATTTCATGAGAAATTTCTTTCCCCCCCTTCTTTTTTTTTTTTTTTTTAGTATCTAGATGTGAAAGCAGAAAACCATGCAATTACAGAATCACAGTAACACCTTTAAGATTGAGCCCAGCCTTTCACCCTGCACTGTCAGGGTCCCTAAACCATGTCGCTCAGCACCACACCTACATGTCTTTTAACCACTTCCAGAAGGGGACTCCACCACTGCTCCTGGCAGCCTGTTCCAATGCTTCACAATCCCCTCTGTAAAGAAGTTTTTCCTAATATCCAACCTGACCCTCTCCTGGCGCAACTCGAGGCCATTTTCTCCCATCCTGTCACTTTCTACACGAGAAAAGAGTCCGACCCCCACCTCTCTACAACCTCCTTTCAGGTAGTTGTAGAGAGCAATAAGGTCTCCCCTGGGCCTCCTTTTCTCCAGGCTAAACAACCCCAGTTCCCTCAGCTGCTCCACATAAGACTTGCTCTCCAGACCCTTCACCAGCTTCACTGCCCTTCTCAGAACACGCTTTGGCACCTCAATGTCCTTCTTGAAAAAAGGGGCCCAAAACTGGACACAGTACTCAAGGTGTGGCCTCACCAGTGCCGAGTACAGGGGGACAATCACTTCCTTCTTCCCGTTGGCAACACTAGTTCTGAAACAAGCCAGGATGCTGTTGGCCTTCTTGGCCTCCTGGGCACACTGCTGGCTCATATTCAGCTGGCTTTTGACCAGCACCCCCAGGTCCTTTTCTGGTGTGCAGCTTTCCAGCCACTCCTCCCCAAGCCTGTAGTGTTGCAGGGGTTTGTTGTGACTCAGTGCAAGACCCGACACTCAGTCTTGCTTAATTTTATACAGTTGACCTCAGCTCATTGATCCAGCCTGTCCAGATCCTTCTGTAGAACTTCAAGCAGATTGACACATCCACCCAACTTGGTGTCATCTGCAAACTTACTGAGGGTGCACTCAATCCCCTCATCCAGATCATTAATAAAGATGTTGAAGAGGACAGGCCTCAGTACTGAACCCTGAGGGACACCACTGGTTGCCGGCTGCCAACTGGATTTAGCTCCATTCACCACCACTCTCTGGGCCTGGCCATCCAGCCAGTTTTTATCCAGTGAAGTGTCCCCCCATCCAGGCCATAGCCAGCCAGTTTGTGCAGAAGAATGTTATGAGAAATGGTGTCAAAGGCCTTACTAAAGTCCAGGTAAACAACATCCACAACTCTTCCTTCATCCACCAAACAGGTCACCTTGTCATAGGAGGAGATCAAGTTGGTCAAACAGGACCTTAACTGATGTAATACAGTCATAAATGCCTTAGTGCGATCCTAAAAAAGACTGCTTTCTTGATTCAGAGCCCAAAACTCATTGCAGTGTAACTTCTTGGAACACAGGTCAAAGATTTTATGTAACAGATTGAAAGGGGACAGTTTAGAAAAAGTTCAAATACTGAAATGTCTTTGCATGAAGAATTTTTGTGTTTATATAAACAAAAATACATCACATAAATGAAAAAAAGAATATGCTGTAATATATTTTAAATATATTTATGGTGAAATTATTCACTTCATATGAAGATTCGAGCAGTATTTAGAATACTGTAGTATTTCTTCCTAAAGGCATACAAAGGGCTCTTAAATTGACTCATTCTGAAATTATAACCTGTTTCTTTGTACTTTTGAAAAAAAAATAATTATTGGACATTGAAAGGTGTTTAAGACATGCTTAGTCTGTCTCTTGATTTCCAAAATAGTGCGTATCCATCTTGGGGTTTTTTATGTTGCTGTTGTAGGAACAAGAGCTACCAGGTGCTGTTGAGAATATATGCAATCCTTGAAATAGATGTTGTGGAAGGCAGTAATTCCTGCCTTCATATGCATGTATGAAGATGTGTATGCATGGGTCCTTGGCTGCATTCATGTACCATTTTCTGACCTGTGGGGAACTCCTGGTCTAGATGGTAGAGCTCATGGTTTTTCTCAGCTAAGGGGTAGTTTAATGATTTTTCAGATCTTGGGAAGGATTAATCCCTCGAAATGCTGATGAACTAGTCAGGGGAAGTAATTTGAGATTTAAGTCTTTCACCTTTTCTGCTAATGTGAAGTGAGAAGTGATTTGCTGAAGAGAAAATTTTTACAGAATGGGGGTTGCCTTTAAGATAGGGAGCTGGTTGTACTGAAGACTTGTCTGACATCTTTGTATTATAGACTATCTCATACTATTTCAAATAGAGAACATTTTCTTGTTTTGTTTTGTTTTTTTTTTTTTATTTTTAATCTCTTTGTCATGGAAACAGTTCACCATGACAACTTAGTCACATATCCACCCACTTGAAGGCAGTCTTCGAGGTACAGTGTCTTGAAGACACATCGAAATCAACTGCACTTGTGATCTCAGATGAATTAGAAAATGAATCAAAATCCTTTATTAAAACCAGCCACTGTTTTTACTTACTACTGATGTTTCTATACCCACACCATATCATGCCACACATTATTTGGCTTAGTATTTACATCTGTGATTTTGATACACCAATCTGTAACCAAATTTTGGCAAAAGTTGAGAAAATAAGAATATATTCAGAATGTTTGTTTAAAGCATGATACAAAATTAGTCAAATTAATGAACAAATATTTTCTATGCAGGAGTATTAAAGTGTTTATGTTGTCCAGATGATCTTTGTTATTTGTTTGTGGACAGCCAATATCTGCTTTTCAAGCTATCACTGGTTGGACTGGCTTCCTGGCAGTATTCCTTTTTCCTGATTAGATGTGTGAGTAGTACTTCCAATGAATATTTTTGCAGTTCTGGGTTCTACAAATACTCATCTATCCATCCTTCAAATCTGGTGTCTGAATCCTTTGTGCCAGCAAAATTCGTGGAAATTGTAGCTCCGAGATATTAATTAATGAAAAATGAAAAAGGCTGTTTCTATTCAAAATAAATTGCACTGTTTTCCTCAGACTAACACACAGACACCCATTCTCTGGTGATAGACAATGCAGATACTTATAAAGAAATAAATATACATAAATAAAACAATTGAATTTTATTTCCTCCTTGCAAACTGTGTGTGGGTGGCAGCTTATTCTCTTCTCTTATTCCAACTGGGTCAGATTCAACTTGGACTTGAACATAGTTTGCGTCTTGCCCTTTTTCTTGTGAAACTTGGGAACTTGTGGAAAGGCGTCCTTTGGCAGGAGGAAGTGTAGTGTTTAAAGTTAGATTTTGCACCAGTGGTGAAGCTTAGCTTAATGTATTCATATGGTGGCTAGATGGTGCTTGGTCGCTCCTCTCATGTCAGCAAATCAGAAGCTTTCGTTGCAAAAACCAGTTTGAAAATAGGGAATATAATACTTCAATATTGATGGAATTTTCAATATAAGTTTTTGCATTTTTATGTATAGATATTTTCAAATGTTCATCTATATCACATGCAAATACAAATTGTTCTTCTTTATTTTTTATTGATATTCTGTAGCCACAATGTCTGTGTAGGCTGGCTGGTGTATGAGTTACAAGCTGCATAAATGAATTTATAGTTTTTTGCCATGGCAAATGTTAAACTATACTTTTGAGCTCTAGAGGACCTTGCTTCAATGTCTTGGATTGTCCAGGACCACAGGCACCCTATATAGCTTAAGGGTAACATCTGACCTTCCTCCAGGACTCCCGTTCTTGGCAGGCCCCGGCTGCCCCGTGCCCAGGTCTGTGATGTCCGGAGGTAGAGCAGCGACTCTTTCACAGGCACCCCCTTGCCGTGGGGAAGGAGCTTGCGTGCCCTTGTGAGGTTGAGAGCTGTGCTGGTGGTGGCATGTGCCTCCGGTGGGGTCTCCCAAGCCAGACGGGTCTCAACTGACGGGTCAGACAAAGTGTGTCCACGGGCAGGATGGGCTCACTAGCCTTCGGGCAGCCATCCTAGGAGAAGGACAACTCTGACTCCAAACCTGGGCACATGGAGCTCATTTAGCCTTGTAAGGCATCCATCATCTAAGAGAAGGATACTCTAACCAAACCTATGACCCGAGGACTTTGTTGTCACCGTCCAAGCTCGCTGGGCCCTGGCAGATGAACCTCAGGTGTAAAGGGTGAAGCCAGTTCTGCGCACGCTGCGCCTCACCTAAAAAATCCACCGCGCAGGCCCGAAGGGTGCACTCATCGCTCACAGTGAGCGTGGGAAAAGCCCTTGCCAGATCTTCGTTTGCGAAGCCAAGCCATGAACATCTGACCTGCTCGTGACTGATAGGCTATTACCCCTTTAGGTAACATGCTTCTGAAACTACATCTGTCCCAATGTGTGAAGTGGGTTGGGGACTGCTCTCTGACGGAAACCAACAGGAACTTAAGAACTTATACAATTAAAATGAACAATTAAAGTTGATGTTTATACAATAAAAATGTCTTATCTCACTGTTAAAAACAGGCAGCGTTAGGGGTGCAATTATTTCAACGTTTTGTGAAATGTTTAGGATACTGTTCAAAATTGGGAAGTATGGGTGTTGTATCATGAATATATCCCTCAGAAAGGTAATAATCTTGACTTTTACAGCCTTATGCTAAAAGGAAACCAGGTCAAAGTTTCATTCGGAAGCCTCATCTGTGATGGTCTGGTGTGGTTGTGGAGTTAGGTCAATGCAGTTCACTGGAGTGGAGGCTTCCAGAAGTGCAGGGAAAGTCTTTTTAGAATGCAGAATGTAAACCAAGCAACAGGTATGACATTCTCTCAAAGAACAAATAACCCAGCAATCAGGTAATCACCACAAATCATCTGGAAAAGGCTTTGCCTTGCTCTACCAGGCAGATCTTCCTTCTATCGCTCCCAATGGATAGAAAAATTGGAGTAGAAAAACATCACCTCCTTCTCCTTCCCAGGCAAATTTGCTGTCTGAAACTGTCCTGCATCTAACAGTGGTTTTAGATCAACTTGGACACTGATCTTAGCTACCTGGCTCTTCTATGCTTCTCTCCACTGAGGAGCTAGACAGCCGATGCCATTAATCTGTCTGTCTGAACAATTTTTTGAGACCCTGTTTTGGGGTTTTCCAATTTCCTCAGAACTGTGTTCATAGGGCTCTAACAAACAAGATTTGAACTCCCTTGCTTGACTGAAACTGTATAACCACATCAACACTGAAGTCCATCTGAAACCTGGAGATTTTATTCTGTTCCCTGGAAGTTTGAGTGCACTACTGCTACAGGAGTAACTAAGAGAGTTCTAGCAGAAGCACCTCTCTTGTTTCTAGAGAGTAAGAAATCTTTAAAAGATATTGTCTTTCTCATGCAGGCTGTTAAGACATGACTGAGCCCAGATTTAATAACTTTTGCAAAATTTATCCTTAGCATGTTTACCCAGTGTGTGAGAGAAAGACGTCTTTCCTAGAAAGACATTATACACCACTGTGACTGGGAACACGTGCATTACACATACAACCTAAAACTGAGGTGCCTCAAGGATTCCATCTGCTGTCAGACCTAACCCACCACAAAGTGAGCAGCAGAGCTAGGCTCACACAGGTTTATCCCCTGAAGCTTCGATAACATGAAAATGTGGGAGTCGAGGCACATGATTTGCCACCATCATTCTGCTAAGTATTCTGGAGAAAGATATGATCATCAAGATGAGTAATAATGGCCAAACCCTAGAATTTCACTCTGTCCCACATAATGAGTTCTTACCTTTTCTTACACCTCCTGATGCTTCTAGTGCTACTCATTGCTGAAGGAGGTTACTGGGCCACTGATTCACCAGCTGACCTGGCTGACCATGCAAATTGTTTCTAGAACTGGACCTGACAACAAAATCAAATAAAATGGGTTATTAATGAGAATTAAAAGGACAGCTAGCATCAAAAGGAATGTACAATTCTGTAAGCCAACGGAATGACTTCTAGAGCAAATATGACAAAACAGAGTTGATATGGTAGATGTATGTTAAGCACATGGACTACAAACCGAAGTCTCATTGGCCTCAATCATTCCTTCCTTAGGGTTAAAACGACTCATGGTAGTGGACAATGTGCCGCAGGACTAGATCTTCAGTTTTCTGTGTATTGTCAAAAAGAAGTCCACACGTGTCAAGACTGCAATATTGATTTTAAAGGGAACAGGAGCAGGCATTTGCAGTTCATCTGCCAGTAACAGACAGAAAACACTTTTTTGACTTAGAAGATACTTATATTTAAAATATTTTTAGCTGTAATAGTAATCCTTAGCTATTTAAAAACCCTAACTAATTGGAAAGAACTGTTTATCACAGCCCGGCATTCCCAGAAGTGGAATCAATTTATATAAACATGCTAAAACTGACCTATTTATGAAATGTTATGGAGAGTTGAGAAGAGAACCACAACAGATCTTTATCTTCTTTTCACTGTTTTAAAAGACCAACAGTAGGGTGAAGGCTGAGGATAGTTATCACATATGTTTTAGACATGAATGTTAAGGTCATCTAAAATCCATTGCCAAAGCCACTGTGATTGCCAGCAAAATGTAAACTAATGTTGCAGGGTTCTCATTATATGCTTAATATGAATATGCTTCCCTTTCCACATAAATCACTATGAATGCAGCAATTAGTGGCTCCTATGAAAGTAACTAAACACGAGTATAGATGAAAGGCTGAAAACTCTAAAGTAACTGTCGTAAGTAGCTGATGTAGCCCCTAAGGAAAAAAAAAGCACAAGAAGCATGTATTTGTAATTTAACATTTGGAAATACATTATTTAAAAAGTAACATTAATATACATATGAGCAGATTTATTTTTAATGTGGTTTAATCTTGCAAATGAATCTGCATGTCAGAAAAATGACTGCAAAGACCAAATATGGTCTGCAAGTTCTGTTTTGTCCATAAAACGTCTGTTGCCTTCAGAGAACTTTCTGCAGGTCTCATTTATCCTAAAAGGAGGAAAATCCCTATGCAGTTGAGATCAACTGCAAAATTACCATGGAAATCAGCAGAGCAGCAATTTTTCCCAGCCTTATTTTTGCCATGCAAAGATTCCTTTGTGTTAGGACTGCAATATTTCTCTTTCATTAAGTGAGAAGTCATTACGCATGGCTATGTATACATGAGAAAGATGGGGAAAGTGCAAAACAGTCTCCTTTTGTCATGACCTTTTGGTAACAGGTTGACAAAGTTAATTTACATCATTTATTTATCTCCATTATATCCAGAGACTTGAAGATGCAACAGCTATATTCAGAGTCCCTCCAGGAGATTTGGCACATACTGCAGAATGCTCACAGTTAGAAGTGGAGCTGTCTGAAGTATATTCAGCAGCTCTGATCTGTTCCTGCTG
>NW_010405284.1:53371-67368 GCF_000710305.1 Buceros rhinoceros silvestris | reverse complement strand
CCTGCTGATGTTCCTGATGTTCATATAGATGTTTCTTCTGAGCACTTTGTTACCACAAAAAGATTTAAGTCATACCAAGGCACTTTTCTCACCTCTCCTGTGATCCTGGAGATCACAGCTCTCAGGCTCAAGTTCTAAAGTTTCCCTGAAGTCAATGCAGACATGAGGCAAAGCCTCAAAGGAGCATCATTATTACAAACTTACAAAATTAGAACAGATGGGAATGTTGATGTGAAGTAAAACAATTTTCCAAAGAGTGAAGCACATGAAAATTTTGGAAAGTGCAAGATTGAGATTTTCTAACAATGCCCCAGAAAAAGGGCATTTATGTTTTATTTCTGATGTTGCTATCATTGCTCTAAGCTAAGACAATCACCATATGAACATGGACTTTTCTGAGAGTGTCAGCCGCCTTTACTGAGGAACTGAGTGAGAGATAAAGGGAAGGTAGACATAGCAAGGAAGAAGGGAGGGGGAAAAGCTGACAGAAAAAACAAGGAGAGTGCCAAAGCAAGGAAGATGGTGTTTGTGTTCAAAGGAAGAACTTGAGGCTGCGCCAAATTGTAATTTTCTTTAGGAACTTGAGAGCTGAAAACTTCGAAAGTGTGCACAGATCGTGGGCAGAGGGAGATACTGCAAGTTCACTGTAATGTATTGTTGCAAGGCTGGGGAGAGAAAATGGAGAATAGAAAGAAACGACCTTTGGCCATTGCTGTAATAAACTGAGGACGGTTCATAGGATAGAACACGAACCTTAGCAATTCTTTCAGTAAGCCTGGCTCAAGCAGATGGTGTTTAACAAAACCCAGTAGCGGGCAGGGGATTTCGTACCCCTTCTATTCCAGGACCAATAAATAAATAATGATACACATATATAAATAAATACATAAACAAATGAGATTCAGCTAGTGGATTTGATTTAGCTCTGAGTTTGCAGGGGGAGGTTTCTGGAAATTGAAACTCTGAAAGTCAGGCCTGTAAGTGGCTGAAATAACAAGGGTTTGCAGGAACCTTGTGCAAGCTTGTAAGTTGTTGGAATGAAACAGAAGCATTTTGACAGGATTTACACTGGAATTGAGTTCAGTGCAGGGAGTTCAGATCTTTTTGTTTTAGTGCACTGAGTTCAGATCTACATGAGACACTATTGCTGGGAAAATACGGTTGAAGTGGGAAATGATTCTGAAATTTTGCTTCCATCTTAACATAAATCTGGGTAGTGTGTGTGGATTGTAACTCTATCAACAAAATTACAAGAAACTATTTGCTTTCATTGCCATAAACTACTAGAAATTTAATCTTTTTTAATATAGGTCTAAAATTTGGCATCTAATTTATGGGATTTGTAAGGTGGATAACAGTCCTTCTCCATTGCATGTCTCAATTTCTAGACTTTCTTTTAGAAGATGAATGGTTGAAGTAAGACAGAATCTAAGTGTCCCCTCTCCAGGCAAGGAAAAAATGAAAGCCAGAGCTACAGGGTCTCAGTGTAAAAGGTTTCAAGTCTTACTGTCATTGGAAGTACTCAGCTGCTACCAAAAAGGATGAGAGATTTGGGACATAATTTGTCTGTCCATATTCCCAAAAATGGATTTCAACATGGGGCAGTGTAGTGCTTTACAGTGACAGAAATTAAATAGACTGGGAAAGGTCTGTAAAATGTTGTGAAGCAAAGGAAAAGTGAAAAGGAATAACTGTTCAGTGTGCTTTGCCTGTTCTTCTATGGGCATCTCCCTGCTGGGCATTACTGGAATCCATATACTGGAGTGGATAGGTGTTTCGTTGACTCGTTGCTGTGGTTGTTATGTAGAGAGCACCACTATTCAAAATGCTGCATGGCAGTGCTCTGCTTCTGTGCTTTCAGGGAACTGTGAAAAAAATGCCTTGGCCAAAACATTGCTGTTTTCTTTAGTGAAAAATGAAAATTATATTTTCTCCAATATGCAACTAAATGAACTTTACAGACATCATTGTAAGAGGGAAACTCAGAGCATCTCAGTTCCTTCTGCAAGCACCAATACATTAACTGCTTACAGCATCAGAGAACTGGGAGGGATCTCAAGTAATTGCCTATGTTTCTCCTGTCTTTAAAGTGCTATATTTCTGTAATTTCTGACAGAAGTAGTTCTAATCTATTTTAGAAACCTTCAAAGATAGGGAGTTTACATCTTCATCAGATACTCTACTTCTGTTAGAATGCGATTTCCCAAGGCTCAACAAGACTTTTCCATGTTTCAGTTTCATCATACTATTTTTTTGTCTGTTCAGCCTCAACAGGAAGTGTATTATTCCCACTTTCTTGGCTGCAGACTTTTATATGTTATTATGTCCTTCTTCCAATCTTCTGTAGACTAAATCCTAGTTCAAATTTAGGATCAGACATTACTCTGGTTACTCCATTCCACCTTCAGTAAAAGAAAATATAAGTCATGTAAGTGATGAAAAAGATCTATACAAAAGGTGGTAACAACAACAGAGACTTGTGCATGTGCAGCACTTTGTCCATGCAGACAAAGCTTGGATTGGATTCCAGGGATCTCTGTAACCACAATGGTCAGGAGCCTGCGAAAAAGCCGCGTGGCAGGAATAGTCTTTACCATTCTACCTTATATTTAAATACTTCACCAAACATTAGGTAAATGTCATGGTCACTTGGAAGTCACTGATGTTACAGATGATCTACTACCGCATTCATGTTGTGACAAAACAGAGAGAAAAAAGTAATAGTTAAATAGTTCTTACTATCAAACTGTATAACCATATTTTTTCCTGCAGGGATAATATTAACCTCCATGGTTATGGAGCTTAATGACCTCTTGAGATGTTTAGACCTCAGAATGACTAAATTAGGAACTTTTATTAAAAGGACATAATTTTCTTAGGTGTTCTTCTTTGAAGTATACAAACTTTAATACCAATACGTACATAGTTTCATTGCTGTGATAAACTTGATCTGTGAAAGTGACTTTCATGATCTCAAAATAATTCATAGAGTTAAATGTCTCTCTAACTTGCTTCACTGGATATCTGTTTACTCTTAGGAATTCTAAAGATTTAAAACAGTATGACTCTGTCCCTTGTCCCTGATTACTAATTCAGCAGAAGTGTCATAAAAAAAAATCAAAGAAATGAAAATAAGTGACATGACACTGTAGACCCCATTCTAGCAATGTTGTAGCTCATGCTGGAAATGGAATCTCCAGTTTCATTTGTTTTGATGTACTGTATAAATATTTAAAGAATGCAAGCTGCAATTTTATCCAGCTTTTCCTAAATTTCAGTGTCACGTCTTGGTGGGGGTTTTAGCACTGATACTAATTAGCGTTAGAATTGCTGTTTCAGCAGACCAGTGAGGGATGTTCATAAGTTCATTTCTGCTCAGAAAAACACTTCAGAACAAGTTTGACTTCAAGCAATTGTCCACGTCTCATTGAAACACCATGGAAGACGTAAGTCTTCTATGTATATTATGAAGTTCAGTGCATGCATGATGAACCTCGTTTAACCTCTTTCTGCACGTAAGACTTTACTGCATTTCAGGGCATTTTGGCATAGAAGAATTACTTTCATATTCAGTGAAGTAATTTACAACTGACTAATTTTAAATAACAGTATCATTTAATAATGTTCTGTAACAATTTTATTTAGAACATGCTTATGCGTATGAATAGCTCATAACCTGCTTGTTGAGAAATCAGGGCCTTTGTAAGATTAGAGAGATGGGACACTTCATCTCACCAATTAACAGTGGTGTGAGACTAGCAGTTGAAGTATATATACTAATTTGACAGTTGTGATGTTGCCCAACGCACTGTGGATTAAATTGAGGACCTCCAGAGCTAAAAATATGAAGGTCCTAGACTTTCTACCATGGATTAATAAGAGACTCACATTCATCGATAAAATATGTACCATGGATACATACAGTTCTATTTTGGAGAATGAAAACCTGCCACTTAAAAATCTATCAGTCTCACAGGGTAATTATTGTGGGCTGTGATGTGAAAAATACAGTTGGTCATCTGGCTATCAGTTCAGCACACTTTCCAACTATGAGTTTGCTGAAGAGTGTTCTTGGCATCTGAAGAGAACACGTGAAGTGGAGAATACTCCTGTGGGTCAGTCATTTAACCCCTGTGACTACGTCCATATTCTTAAATAAAATAAACCAAGGCTGTTTGTCTGGCCCTGAAGCTAAGTGGCAGAGCATGATTCCTGTTCAATGTGTCCATCCTGGTTTGTACCCTCAAAGAGAGTGGCTCTGTCCATTGGGACAGTGGCTCTGTTGTTTGGGAGCTTGCTTTGGTTCGTGCTGCTTCCAAGCTGTGTTCATGCACTCTGAGTCATTGCATCCAAAGCTGTGTCTTGTAGTGCCCTAGCAATTCAGTATCAGGGACAATCACAGCACAGCACTTTCTCCTGCACCTGGCCCTGTTTCATCTGGAATGCAGATGAAGTTCCTGGATAAGGACTTTAATCTATCCAGCCTATATACTGGTAGTGATACTAGTAAAGCCAAGAGTGTGTGGCTGTGACTTGTCTCCAGCTAACTAGCTGCTGGATGACTGATTGGTTCAGAGAATAATGTCCAAAGTTAAATAGAGAATCACTTGGTTAGTCCTGACGAACTTCAGCAGCCTGCATGGTTCATCAAAAATCTCCCAGACAAATATTTTCAAGCCTTTAGTCTCTGAATGTAGTCCAGTAAGAGAAAGTGTTGACTTTCCCTATTAAAATAATGCCTCTTGTTTTTGTTTTGTTTTGTTTTTTAAGAGTAGCTCAGGAAATAGAGCAAAGTAATGTTAAATATTACTAAGGTATTTCTAGGAGGTTAACAGTCTCAAGTCTTAATTCTTCTTTATGAGGTAGATTAGTCACGAAGGCATTATCATTTAAAAACACAATGATCACATATTCCCATACTACAACAAAACAGCTCATTAAGAAAATGAAAAAAGGGGCTATATCAAAAAATGTAGCCTGGTCTTAGACCCTGAGGAGGTAGAAGGCAGACGGCATCAGAAAGGCAGGTTTTTGAGCCACCAAAAACCATTTCACAATGTTCTCTCTTTGTAGTCTTCACTGTCAGTTGTACTTATTTTGTCATTTCTTGCTAAATTTTTCCATGTCTCAGAATGCTGATAAAAATACCAGGAGTAACCAAAGGAAAGTTCGGAGTTGACAAGAGGAGAAAAAACTTCCTGATTAACAAGAAAAATAAGGATTAAATGGCCAATATTATGACAGATCTGCAATACATGTCCAGCTAAAAAAGAACAGTTGGAACGATGTATGTGAAGGTATAACAGATCCATAATTACATTTGCCCTAAACCATTGTTTATAAGCCTATTTACAGAAGATAGTTTATGAACCTGTTCAGGGATTCTTCTGGTTGAAAGGCAGTGTATAAATACTAAATCATTCCCATGGAACTATGACCACATTATGTACTGTATGAGAGATGACTGGAGAAATTAAAAAACATGATGGACTGTAGAGTGAAATAGAAATTAATGAATAAATGTTCTAATTAGTGACATATTAAACACATTATGAAGTAGAATTTGTAGTAGAAAACAAATAATTGTTGCAGAAAATGCAGATTTGCTACTTTGAAAGAAGAATCTCAAAAGCAAGTGCAGATTAATTCCTTTTCTTGTACCCAAGTCAATTAATTTTTTGCTTTCCACAGGGTTGAGGAAGGAATGCAAGATTAGTTTTCAGAGTGTTACATGAGTGAGTAAAATTAATGCAATATCTCTATCTGGAGAGCGTATTTTTGCATGCAAAGATAAATTACTTTGGTGTCACATCCAAATCTAAAATAGCCTTTGTCAAGAGAATAAATTATCCATTAAAAATATATTTTTAATGCTTATCTGAGATGTTTCTGTGCCAGATAAACACTATTCTGTGAAATACAGTGGTGTGCTGGTACTTCTTTGATCTCAATATCCTTCACCCTGGTCTGCTGCCAAGGATCATTCACTCTGCACACATCAGTTGGGACAGGAAAAAAAAAGCCAATGAAACTGAACTCTTGATCTGAATTCACATCTCACTTCTCTCATTTTTCTGTCTGTCTGACTCTGATGTCTTCAGGGAAGCTATTCTTCATTCAATCTGGTGTGAGTAACGCCATCTACATCTGTGCCTTCAGCACAATGGATGGCATATTCTTTGCTCAGTCAAATAGAAAAATCATAAAATCAAAGAATCATCTGGTTGGAAGAGACCTTTAAGATCATTGATTCCAACCAATGACAAACTATCCTTCTTTAAGCTTGTAGCTGGCCTTTTCTGTGGAAGGACAACCTGTGGCACAAACACACTCTAAAGTGTAAAGCAGAGATAGTGAGCTAACTCAGCCCGCTTCAGTATGTGATCACCTCAGCATGGCACTGTTAGATCAGGAGCCAGGTGCAGCAATGTGCTAATACGGCTCTGCTGATTCCAACATCCACATAATCTTCCCTGCAAAGCCTTGCCATGCCTTTCTCAGCTCTACTGTGCGTGGTGGTACAAGGACTTGTAGAAGTGTCCTGTCTACACCATGCCTCCTCTTAGATGCCCATGTTTACATTTACATCAAACCCTTTATTGGATTTAACCTTCACACACCTGAAGAGGCAGGAAATATTCCTGTCTCTGTTACTATGAATGGAGATGAAGCTCTGCATCACATCCAGAGACTGTAGGAGGGCAAATGCTTACTCCCAGGTATGCCATCAGCAGGGACCACTATCCTGACCCACCCTCCTTCCTTAATTCAGTGTTTGGATTTTTGTTTCCTTCTCGTGACCAAGGGACCACAGCAGAGATTTCACTGTGGATGTGAACATTAATTTGGTCTTCTTAATCGTTTACCGACATTGTTCCTCGAACACAACTGGCTCAAATATCATCATCATGGCTTGGCTTCACAAAAGAAGATTTGGGAAGGGTTTTTCCCATACTTACTGCAAGTGCGCTGATGGCTGAAAAGGCCAATTCACTACAGCGCTTTGCAAATGTGAGTGCACCCTTTGGGCCTGAGCAGTGGGTTTTTTAGGTGAGACACAGTGTGCGTGGAACTGGCCCCACTCTTCACACCTGAGGTTCATCTGCCAGGGCTAGTGAGCTTGGATGGTGACAGCGAAGTCCTCGGGTCGTAGGTTTGGTTAGAGTGTCCTTCTCTTAGATGATGGATGCCTTACAGGTCTAAACGAGCTCCATCTGCCCGGGTTTGGAGTCAGAGTTGTCCTTCTCCTAGGATGGCTGCCCGAAGGCTAGTGAGCCCATCCTGCCCGTGGACACACTTTGTCTGACCCGTCAGTTGAGACCCGTCTGGCTTGGGAGACCCCACCGGAGGCACATGCCACCACCAGCAGAGCTCTCAACCTCACAAGGGCACGCAAGCTCTTTCCCCACGACAAGGGGGTGCCTGTGAAAGAGTGGCTCAAATAACTTAGGTGATGAATGGACATCTACTAAAAGTCTCTGCCTTGAAGAGTTCACCATCCTAATAGACCAGGAGGAATAAGGGTTTGCCTAACGCAACAGGTTAATGTGTGGTCCAATGGGGTCTGAATTTGCACTGTACTAGCTTCCACATGCCTCTGTGTATGTTGCCTGTGAGATGTCATACCTCCGTGAAGGGTAAATTTCTCTAAGGGAAGCCATGTCACATCTGTGTCATCACATGTCATCAACTACTGCCCATTGAACTACAGACATCTAATACTGATATTGTGGGTGGTCTGTGGACCTGCAGCCAAACAACACAGCTCATGGCCACCAAGACAAGCTCTCTCACCCAACACAACCAACAACAGTGTCCATACTGCCTACCTGGCTACTACAAAGTGAGGTAGCCAGGTTAATAGGGAAATAATAGCCATGCACTAGTTTCTCGTGTGGCAAACACAAAGTGTGCAGAAGTTTATAGCACACTAAGAAATAAATGACTTAGGATTCACCTGAAAACATAATGCAGAGATGTCTGAAGTCACATGCTTGAGCCTTCAGAGAGTAACTCCCATATGCAACAGATTTATTATATATATAATACTGTGATATCAGATATCATAAAACCTCAGATTATCTTAAAACAAATACACGATGTTTCCTCAGACTAGACTAATTTTTCTAAGTATTTTTTCCCCTCTTTATTTTGATTCCTACCATGTTTTTAAGGTGGTGTCGAACTTCTTTACTGCAGCATGAGTCTGGATCTGGCTGCATATATCTTCCTTTGATTTACCCTTTTCTACACATTAGAATAGAATAGAATAGAATAGAATAGAATAGAATATTTCAGTTGGAAAGGACCTATAATGCTCTTGTCCAACTGTCTGACCAGTCCAGGGCTGACCAAACGTTAAAGCATGTTATGAAGGGCATTGTCCAGATGCTTCTTAAACACAGATTATCTTAAAACAAATACACGATGTTTCCTCAGACTAGACTAATTTTTCTAAGTATTTTTTCCCCTCTTTATTTTGATTCCTACCATGTTTTTAAGGTGGTGTCGAACTTCTTTACTGCAGCATGAGTCTGGATCTGGCTGCATATATCTTCCTTTGATTTACCCTTTTCTACACATTAGAATAGAATAGAATAGAATAGAATAGAATAGAATAGAATAGAATAGAATAGAATAGAATAGAATAGAATATTTCAGTTGGAAAGGACCTATAATGCTCTTGTCCAACTGTCTGACCAGTCCAGGGCTGACCAAACGTTAAAGCATGTTATGAAGGGCATTGTCCAGATGCTTCTTAAACACTGACGCTTGGGGCATCAACCACCCATCTTGCAAGCCTGCTCCTATTTCTGTACAGAGTTTGGCATGATGAAGCTGTGATTCTGTACTTTGGCCTAAAGTGTTGCCTTCAAATAAAAGACAGCAATGGGTCCAATACACTGCTTTACACACATAGTTCTTCACAGCCTGAACTTTAATTTTTGCCCTAAAGCATCATAAACGTGCCTTAGAGCGGGATTGATTAGGATTACTTATAACCATTTTAAGGTACTTTTATACTGTAGGGGTGGTGGGTGGGCCCTAACTGTAAGTTAAAATGAAGCCTTTTTAGTCAAAATTGTTTTGAATTGTTGTGTTCATTTAAGAATGGCAATTTGCTTTCTTGATAAATGCGTCAAATATTCCATGCCTGCAGCACTTACGACATGGCTCACAGCTGTAATCCTTGCAGAGGCAGGTATAGTGGGGAATGCCAGAGTTTTCTTCAGTAGTTTTTCAAAGGGTACATGTATTTCTGTGTATGTGTCTATGTGCGTCAGTT
This sequence comes from Buceros rhinoceros silvestris, assembly GCF_000710305.1. Taxonomy (NCBI): domain Eukaryota; kingdom Metazoa; phylum Chordata; class Aves; order Bucerotiformes; family Bucerotidae; genus Buceros; species Buceros rhinoceros. The sequence goes on along the minus strand of NW_010405284.1, from coordinate 58,082 downwards.
TTTGGTATTGAAACAAACCTTGTGTCATGCAACACCCACACGGGTGGGGTACTGCCACAGGTGGCTGCTATTCCTGCCTGTGAAAGTCGGAGCATCACCTCTTCTTGCAGTAAGAGAGGCTACACAGGGCTACAGTAAGATGGTAGTAATGCAGCTGCAGCTATTCTGAGGCAGTGCGCTTGTCCAAGTTATCCACTGGTAGCAGATGTGAACAACCCATTACCTGCTTCTAGAAATTCCTTAGGTGTTGGAAGCTTTTTTATTTTCCTTTTGAAAGACTTACTCTGTTTTGAATTAATTTCATGATCTTTTTCATTCTCATGCATGATGAATAAATTTTGAATACCTTTTCATTTACACATTAATATCTGATCAGAGGAAGCATTTCTGATGCAATACCACATAAGAAAGTAATACAAGACGATTGTTCAACCTCTGCCCGAAATGGGTCTGATTTTACAGGTTCTTACATGTCAAGTCAGTAAGTACAAAGCCAGTGTAGATGTCCACCACTATGGTAGGTGATGGACAAGAGAGAGAGGCCTTACTTTAATACATTTCTATACTACCTGGTTTATGAGAGTGATTTTAAAGAAAATGTAATTTCAAGTCTTACACTGCCAGACAATAAATTAGAGTGAAATCCCTGAGTTTTGAACTCATATAGCATCATCATCATCATCATGGCTTGGCTTCATGAACGAAGATCTGGGAAGGGCTTTTCCCACGCTCACTGCAAGCGATGAGTGCACCCTTCGGGCCTGCGCGGTGGATTTTTTAGGTGAGGCACCAGCGTGTGCGGAACTGGCTCCACCCTTTACACCTGAGGTTCATCTGCCAGGGCCTACCGAGCTTGGACGGTGACAGCGAAGTCCTCAGGTCATAGGTTTGGTTAGAGTGTCCTTCTCTTAGATGATGGATGCCTTACAAGGCTAAACGAGCTCCGGGCTAAATGTGCCCGGGTTTGGAGTCGGAGTTGTCCTTCTCCTCGGATGGTTGCCCGAAGGCTAGTGAGCCCATCCTGCCCGTGGACACACTTTGTCTGACCCTTCAGTTGAGACCTGTCTGGCCTGGGAGACCCCACCGGAGGCACATGCCACCACCAGCACAGCTCTCAACCTCACAAGGGCACGCAAGCTCCTTCCCCATGGCAAGGGGGTGCCTGTGAAAGAGTCGCTGCTCTACCTCCGGACATCACAGACCCGTGCACGGGGCGGCTGGGGCCTGCCAAGAACGGGAGTCCTGGAGGTCACTCATATAGCATGGGCTGAAATAATTAATCCAGCACTCTCTGAGCAGAGGCAGCCAATATTTGGGCATGCGAGGCTTAACATTTGCACACGTATCTTCTGTGGGTGCAGACTAAAGCAGCAGATTTTCCACGTTCCCTATCTGCAGGCCAGAACTGGATGACACAAGGATGCTTAGGAGAGGCAGTGTGAATTGGCGGTTAAAGTGGATTAGTTAAGGGTAGTTAAAAGGCTTCAGGAACCCATTCAAAAGGAAAGGATCTCAATTATATTTATCTTACTTTGCTTCTTAAAAACACAGGTACCGAAGTTTCAGCTTGCGCATGCACTCAAGACATTGAAAAGTGAAGTAAGATGTGTTCTTTTAAATCCTGTTTACTGTAAATGAAGCTAATTGGTTTTATATTACACTCACCACAGAGTTTAAAGAATCCAGTCATTAACATGTTTCAACCGATGGGCAGAGAGTGGTTTGCTGTGGTGCTCTGTGTATTGGGACTGTGAAACTGCCTTCTGTTAACAGTGACCTGCATTCTTGAGGATAATTTTAAATTTTGGTGAAAAAGAGTGAGTGAAAGAAAAACAAGAGAAAAATTAAAACCCAACTGACTGAAAACTCTCGAAACAGACCAAGTGAAAACTGATTTCTACATATGTGCTATTTCATGACACGTCTAAGCGAAGTAGAGTGGACTAAAACCTCTTTGAAGCTCTTCATCTGTTCAGTGTTTGCTGAGGCATGTTGCTTTGCACCTGAATAGTCTGAAATAAGACGTATTTTGAAGCAGGGCAGGATTGATTTTGGAAGGTGAGATGGCTCACTTTGTAGTGCAAGTCAAGTGCAATGGCAGCACACCACAGATGTCTGCCACATGTCATGCACATTTTAATATTCAGTAGCAAATATTCTTACTGTATGAGAGCAAGAAGAATAAGGTTCATTTCATGAAAGCAGGTGAAGTAAACCCCATTGAGTTGTATGTCATATGGAACGCGTAATGGATGATGGTCCAGATGCATCCAAAAAAGAAACATGCTTTGCATGCAGCTGAGATAGGGAAGCCTGTGGTAAATTCTGCCCTTTGTCTATGAGGTTTTGGCTCTGGACAAGGATTCTTGTCATGCATTTCTGCCAAATATGTTAGTATTTAACCCATACATTTTCCCATATATGGGTATCTACTTAAGCACTTTTGTGTTTACCATGTGTGCATTTTTTTCCTTCTTGTTCTCGTAGAACTTCTTAGTTAAAAATTCAGTGGGCCTAATGACTGTTGAGTTTTCATTAACTCAAGAAGAAACACACGCTTTTACTTTGGAATAAGTAGAACACATGGAAAAAAATAAAAATCAAACAAATGAAAACTCTCTAATGTGAGAACATTGCAACTAAATTCTGCCCTCAAAAATGTACCTGGCTACCAGAAACTCTACAAGGGAAGTTGCATGGCTAACTGCATGAGCTAGATTATCATCCAGTGGGAGGCTCCATTTTACAATGGTCATTTCAGAGGGAAGCTGCCATCCAGGACAAAAGGCCTAAATAAAATACCGTCTGTTCGTTCAAGTCTAACTTTCCCTGGGATCATATTCCAGTGTAATCATCGTGACGGTAGTTACAGCAGTTAGTAGACACAGGTCCCTCTCATAAGATGGGGTTTGAACTATTAGTAGGTCTGACTAAATTCAGATGACAGGGGTCAGGAAATAAAACATGGGCTTTTACCAGAATGTTAATGTGTCAAATTGGGCTGCCTATTTAGGTGCCTAAATATGGATTTACTGCCTAACGTTTGTGTTCTACATTAGATTTGCGTGAGTAACATCTGAAACCTTACATTCTTGGCCTGAACAAATGAGTAATGTTTCTTTAAGGAAAAAAATAAATAAAGCCAAAAAAGCTAAAAACCCCAGAGCCTTCATTAGGTTTTGTGCTAACCAACATTCCTATGTTTTATATTCAAACCAAAGTATTAACATGAAACAACCTTTCCAGATGGAAGAAAATATCACTTCTAGGGTCAGGAAAGGGGTACATAAAATTCTGGCAAATTAGAAGGAAAAATCTACAGGGGCTAAAAAGCTCATTAATATATGCCTTAATCCCCTTGTGGATCATTGTGGTTTGGACCTGAAGAAACTGAAATGCGTAAATGCTACCATAAGCTGACCAGTTTTAGTGCTGAAAGGCAATAGGCAAAACGTTCTTTGGGCTTCCAGGGAATGAAAGGCTTTGAATGGATATGTCTATACATTCTACTGAACACCTGACTGAGTAGATGCCTACTCTGAATTAACGTGTCTCAAATAACAGTGTGAACTTCAATAGGAAACATGTACCTAGCCAAAAGCCCTATAATTTAGAAAGCATGACACTTTATATGCATCATATGTTTAAAACTGTTTTTTGTTGAGGAACACCAACAACAGGAAAAATAAAAAAAACAAACCAAAAAAACCCCAAACCATACAACCCAACCCTTGAATATTTTAATTTTGCCTTGGGGATAGAATTTCAAGAAACTACAGTTTATGCCATGCTTTAGCTAATCTACCTAAATACAGCATCTGTAACCCCTTAATGTGGTATTTAGTATTTTGACGAGAAAATTTTACTGGTTTTCTGTCACAAAACGTTACCAGACTATGCTAGTACATGCTCTATATTTGAGTTTTGAAAGTAGAATCAGATGCTTCTTCATTTTACATATTTAGCCTAATAATATTCGCAAACATGTCTCATCTCCTTTTACTGTTCTTCCTTCCCTCTAGGGGTTTGGTTGTTTGCAGTTTCAGGAGTCAAGGGAAATGAACTCGTAGAATGGGAGGGAACAAATTTTAGCCATCTTTGGCTACAACACCTGACTCTTGGCACTTTTTACTGGGACCCAGATATTAATTATCTCCAGGGTGGGAAGTGAAAGTCATTTTACATGAGCACTGATAAGAACACGACAAAAAAAGCTAGAGTTGAAGTCTCAGCACAAAACCAAGAAATCAAGCGTGTGGCAGTAGTACTGAATGTCCCTGGCCAGGATCTGCAGGGGTTTGAGGGTGCTATTTGAAAGGAAGCCCATATATTTTGTACTCTCCAAAACAAAACACAGCTTACAACTGGCTCAGCATGGGCGTCTCAGATCCAAACACCTTACTGGAGGATGTGTACTTACACATAAACTGCTAATTGTACTTTCCCTCCATTCCCTCTCTATCTGTTACCTACACATACAACATTTGCATGTGTGTTACTCATGCAGTACATGTAACTGTTGATCAATTCAAGAGGTTGGATCAACAGAAGCTCGGCAAATAGTGAGGCAATTCTTTCAGCCAGGAACCTGAAACATTTCTGAAATGTTTCCTAAACATTAACAGGAACCGCGAGGTATTTTGATAGGCTTATAAATTTAAACTCATTTATAACAAATACTGAATTTATTGGTTTATTATGCCAGCAGGAA
>NW_010405284.1:40372-53300 GCF_000710305.1 Buceros rhinoceros silvestris | reverse complement strand
GGAATTACATATTGTATTATAAAATCAAAGGCCAACATAGTTCAGATATCTTCAGCTATAATTAAGACTTCCATGTATTTTACAAGATTCAAGAGAGAGGAATACTATAAAATCTATAGGCCTTATTCATTAAAAAAGCTGCTTATGTAATCAATTCACATTTTTCAATGTATTTTATGGGAATCCTGGAATATCTGCCTTCAATATATATTGGACCATTTCAGCTATATTTATAATGTTTATGGCTGCGGATCTACAAATGTAGATGAGATATGACTTCTAAAAGGCAGGTCTGATTTTATACTTATTATTTATTATGTATATGATAGTAGCACCCAAACTGTATGCACGTGTTTAATGTCGCTCATGTCAGTCCCCATGCTGGCAGCAAGATCTTTCCTAGATTTGTAGCTAAGCATCCACAGGATTGGTGCTCTGGTCTGTGTACAATAGTAAGAGGAAGTCTGTAAAATAAACCAGGGGTTTCTCAAGCTGAGTTTGCTTGAGGACTGCCCTCAGAAGCAGCATAGCAACAGCTCCTGGTCTCCTGGCTTCTGACCTCCATGTACTTTACGTTTCCTAAACAAGGACTCCATGCCCATGTCCCTCACCTGGCTGATCTTTCTGTAAAGCCTGTTTAAGTGTCTAGCCCGTATATATTCTTTCATTTAACTCTATGCAGCTATCACAACAAACTGCCCTAGGATCCTAACAACTTTCTGGTGTACAGGCCAAGTGCTGCTGTCCCTGTCTCATGCACCTTGTCTTGTCCTTCCATACCTGTGTTAATGTTGCTCTGAGAAGAGCAGTTCTTCTCACAGACTTCAGAATGATGCATCAGCGCCAGCAGCTTTGGAGGACCATCTCCAGTGTTTTTATACACGAAGGCAGTGGCAGTCACAGCACCTTACTTTGTAGAGTTACAGTTTTTCAGACGGTCAGTGAGGCACCTACAACACTATCCTTGCAAGATATTACGCATCGGAAGAACTGTATGCTAGTACTGACAAAACAGCTTTAATTTCCACGTATCGTGACTGATGATCTTATTGTACAAATAGTTTAGTTGTAATTAACATCATTACTGCTGCTGAAGTGAATAGTGTCTGAGGTGATCTTGATTTTGCAAGGTTTCTAAGCATCACAGACTTGTCTGATACTCCACTAATATGGAGTATACCCATATATTTGGTAAAAAGACATCTGGAACAGAAGAGGTGTGGGCAAGTATGCTCAGATAGCCACCAACCTCGTGTCCAGGCAAGGATAGAGATTTTCTAATCCACTATACCACTTAGTGGTTTTCATGCTTTAAATTAAGTGGTGTCATCTCCGCAGCTTAAAGGGCTCTGCTCAGTTGAGCGGGTGGCCTCCAGTCATGCCTGGGAAATGCCTGTAGATTTGCTGCCTGTATCTGCTATTAATTTGTTCTGGAGGAGTGTCTTAAAATAACTTGTAGGCATTCCCACAGGAACATGTATTTGAAAACACGTGAAGGATTGGAGAGGATCAGATTCATAGTGATGCATTGTTCACATTTGTGACCAGTTTTTTGATGCTGAGTACTGTACTGTACAGTTTTACTACAATTTTTTTCTCTTACAACCAGCCTTACTGCTAAACATCTAAAGCAGGATGATGCAAACTGCAGTGTAGTTCACTACGATAGGGGAAGATTTATTTATCCAGAGAGATTTCAAGTAGGCATTTCGATACTGCCACTGTGGCAGATGAATTAGCACAGATAAGTGCTGCTGATTCAACTTTCCAATAGATCTAGTACGTTACCAGAACACCATAGGCTGGAAAATATTATAATCTGCAAATGGAAAATTGAAATATACTGAAATCTAACCAGGGAGTCGGGGGAACATGTCTCCTGGATTGGCTCCTGTGTTGGCAGAAGTGACTGGGCAGTGATCCCAGACTGTATTAATCTCCAGTCATGAAGCTAGCAGAGGAAGGTCATATAGTTATTAAGAAAATAAGACAGATGGTATAAACTGAAATTTGGTGATATTGAAAGGATTATACTCCTACCAGTTTTGCTCAGGGCTGTTACCAGCTATGGTTAGGGCAGCAAGACTGCTTACTCTAGGGCTAGAGTTTGTCACTCACCTGGGACAGCATGGCTTGCAACCACACAGTTTGGCTTTCTATCTTTTCCCAAACAAGGTAGTCCTCAAATGATGTCAAGATTTATGTCTTGAAAGTGGCACATGGCAGGAGCTACAGCCATGACAGACAGGGTGTTAACAGTTAAGAAGAATACAGGCAATTGTTCACTGCTTTAGCTAGTTCTTCCCAGACATGCACATGCATCTGAGAGCAGCTCTCTGCACAAGGTATCCATCCTGTGGCTGTCCCTTGTCATCCAGGAGCGTCCTAGGACATGATCACTTAGAGAGGAAAGTTTGAATGTCAGGAGGCAAAAGAATGGATAAGGTACAAGACTGAGATACTTCTCACCAAATTTTAGTGAACTATATGTTAGATGACTAAGTTTGAATTACTTACTGTAAATCCTGCTTGTGGATTGAAACAAGAACTTCCACAGGCAAGCCATCTCAGCTCTAGCTAGAAGTTTGAGTTAGGTCAGATGAATAACCCTTCAGAGGTTCTCATTTCTCTTCACTGAGAGCCTGCAATAACACAGGCTCAACACACTCAACCTTCAGATCATGGGATAATTCAGATCAGAGGGAAGCTCAGATGGTCTCTAGTCCAGTCTCCTCACATCAAGGTAAGCTATGAGGTCAGACCAGGCTGCTTAGGGCTTTATTCAGTCAGATCCAGAAAATCTCTGAGAAAGGAGACTGCACAACATCTCCGGGCAACCTGTTCCAATACCTAAGTATCTTAATAGTGAAAAAGCTTTCCTCTATATAAAGTCAGATGATCATTTTCAGTTCATGTAATTTGTCAGTATGACATCCTCTGCCATGAACCACCATGGAAAACCTGTCTCCATCTTTCTAGTAATCTCATTGTAGGCTCTGTCAGGCTGCTGTTACACCATTTTGAAGCTGTCTCTTCTCTTGGCCAGCTGAGGGTCAGCTCCCTGAACTTCTTAGAGGGCAAGATCTCCAGTAATTTTTGTTGCTCTTTGCTGAACTCATGTGTTTCACAGAATCACAGAGTAGTTTTGGTTGGAAGAGGCCTTTAAGATCATCAAGTCTAACCTTTGACCCAGCTCTGCCACATCACCACTAAGCTACGTCCCTAAGCACCACATCTCTATGTCTTTTAAATACCTTCAGGGATGTGGACTCCACCACTGCCCTGGACAGCCTGTTCCAATGCTGGACTACTCTTCGATGAAGAAATTTTTCCTAACATCCAACGTAAACCTCCCCTGGCACAGCTTGAGGACATTTCCTCTCATCCTATTGCTTGTTAACTGGGAGAAGAGATTGACTCCACCTTGCTACAGCCTCCTTTCAGGTAGATGTAGAGAGTGATATAGTCTCCCCTGCACCTCCTTTTCTCCAGACTAAACAACCCCAGTTCCCTCAGCTGCTCCTCATAGGCCCTGTGCTCTAGCCTCTTCACCAGCTTCATTGCCCTTCTTTAGACAAGCTCCTGGATGCCACTGGCCTTCTGGGACACCTGCGCACATTGCTGGCTGGTTTATTGATATCTTTTTTGTAATGGGGTGTCAAAACCTGGACTCAGTATCTAGATGTGGTCTAATAACTGCTGAGTAAAGTGGAAAGTCACTTTAACCGATCTCTTGGCTGTATTCAGACAGGAGGAGCTAAGGATCAGGCTTGTGATACATGATGTGCCTTTGTCTGGGAAGACAGGCATGAGGAGACCTGGAAATACCTGAAGGCATTTTTGGGCTAGTGACTGAGGAAGGAGAGGAAGGTTCCTCCTTTCGAGGAACGAAAATGAACATCTTAGAGTCATGCAAATCAAGAAAACTTGAGAATTGCAAGGAAGCACCAATGGGAGCTCTATAACTGCTCTGGGAGCTGCAGAGCGAGCATCAACTGCTGCCTGTACTGCTTGCTGCAGCAGGGAGCAATGCCTCAGCCAGCCAGCCACTTGTGCACTGGCTCTCTGGGACTGGCTCTCTCTGCAGCAGACTGACAGACCTCGCAACATACAGCACCTGACGCTGAGGTTCCTCTGGACGTTATATACGGTCCCTTGGCCTTGTGGCACAATTGTGATTGTGTTTCTGGTTTGGGTTTTTTTTTTTTTTTTTCCTATTTCAGGCTGAGTCAGTTTCAGGGCCATGCCTGAGGTATGGTTGGGGGCTGATGATAGTGGTTGAGGACAATGCTCGACAATGCCAGAGAGCAGAAGGAGCCCAATCTCATGCAGTGTTGGTTTCAGTGCTAGCTGGAAAAAAGGCTTTTGGCACAAGGTAATTTGTGAACTGTCCCTGGGCATCTGACAGCAACACTACTGCACCCAAGCTCACTCATTAGCTTTCTTCATTTAGCAGCGTAGACACAAGCTAACATCACGCCTTCATAGTAAATAAACCGGTGCCAAAAATGAAACTGGAACCACACAACCACGCTACTGTTAAATTGTTGGAAAGTTTTCAGTGTGCTTTTTGGCTCAGCTGAGTACTGTACCTGCTCTAAGGTTGCCCTCAGATTGCCAAGCTGGAGCCCAAAAGCCAAGGTAAGGCCATCACTGAAGCAAGGAATGCTGCTTCTCCCTCTTCCTTTTCTTAAACACACATCAGAGAAAGAGTTGAAAAAAGCTGTGGGAGAAAAATAATACTGTTTTCACTAGATCTATGTTTTCATTTGTTTCATATTTTAGGAGCCATTAGACAAAAGGGCGAGAGAGGAAGCTACAAATCCTTTTCAAAAGGCAGAGAAAAGAAGCAAACAGAACAACAACAACAAAAAAAAGCGAGCCAAAAGGTAATTTTGAAATAAATCTTTAACTTCTAAGCAGTAGAGCCAGGCCTTGGATATTGTTAATGAACCATTAGCCTTGCCTTAATCACAACATCTCTTTCTTTTGTTCTCACACCCCACTGCTTTTTCACAGCCGGAGACACTTGGATTTTCAGAAGTGACAGTGCTCCTCATGAGCATAGTTCACGCTGGTTATAATGGACACATCTGTGCTTACAATGTTTGTCCGTCATATCCACTGTTTGCTTTTAGCAGCACGATGAAGAGTGTGTGGCAGCCTGTGTGTGTGCGCGTGTGTGGGAGCAGCAGCGAGAATGCGGGGACTACTTAAAACCCTGCTAAGCAGCTCTGTTTCTCAATACAGTATTTATTGCAACTCACTTTGTAGTCAGATGAATGGAGTATTTTTTTTAAGGAATTTTACTCCCAATTGTTTTTACTACAACATAAATTTGCTGACTCTTTATTAGACTGTAAGAACTCGAGCAACCCTTTATGAGACTTGAACTTCTATTGAAATGTGTACAGCTCTGCTCTGGAAGTGGGCCTTTCAGATGAATAACAAAAGCTTACAGACATAAGCTCCCCTTATAGTCAGAGCATTGGTTTTCCCTGCACAAGACTTCCTCCATCACTGCTCCTCAGATCAGTTCCCCATGGCAGTGTCAGTGCTGGCTGAATGAAACCGGGCCAGGGCACAGGCTGGAGCACTTGATGTACTGTTAGCGCGGTCCCTGGCATGGTTTTGTCCATGGCCCGTGGGCAGACTCCTGTGCAGTGCCTGGCAAGGTCTGGGGAACTGCCTGGATGATCTGGCTGCAGTGATCCTGATGTGGTGAGGGTGTGAGTCATGCCATGTCCTTTGGTCCACAGCCAGAGACAGGGTCCTGGCCTGAGTTACTTGCTTGAGGAGATGCCATCACAGTATCTGCCTTTCTTTTTTTTTTTTTTAGTTCTTCTTAACAGCGGCTTAGATTACTATTGTTTTAGGCTCTGATTCTGTTGCATGAGTGATTCTCTCTGCAGCTTTAGGTTATTTCTCACTGGTGTGAGATTGAATTTTTACCCTATAACGATTCCACTGACTCTTCACTTGCATACACCGAAGAAGGTGAGGGAAAACCCTGCAGTACTCTTCATAAGTCAAACTGCTTGTCTTCGAAACTATAGAAAAAGCAACCATGAACTCTTATTTAGGGAAGGGCTGAGAAAACCTGTTGTTTTGCTCTCCTTGATAATTTTTTTTCTGTATTTCTGAAATAAGTTTGCTATTCTCATACTGTTTTCCAGAATTTGCATGTCAGGATATGGATTTCAAGTTGATTCTTTTCTTCAAGTTAATCCTACCAGTTAGTGTGTAAGATACAAGGTAATGAAAAGTTAGCCCTAAAGCACAGTTGTTATATTGCATTTGTCTTCTTGTGTATTTTCCCACCATCACTTGTTCAATCTGTTATTATGTCCCCTTTTGTATACTGTGTCCCATCAATTCCTTTAGAATATTCCCAGAATGCTTATTAACCAAAATGGATGTTGTGAAGCTAATAACTCTAAATAATAAATAATTTTCCCATTGGCTGGACATTCTTGGGTTAGTAATACGCTGGTTTGAAATAACCAATAGTTCAAACACAAACTGTTTCTTCTGTATTTATTTTTTTATTTCAGCGAGTTAAACGAGAATAATGTGAAGCAATAATACAAATTAGTCTTAAAAAGATTAATAATTTACTTTTTCTTAGTGATGCTGATAGCTGGAAGAGCAATGGCAAATATAATTATGTTACATAACTCTTCCATTCTATCCTTTTAAAAATTCTCTCATAGTTTTCTTAATTGATCACTGTCCATTCCCAATGCTTTTATTAATAGTTTATGTCTCAAAGTGATTTTTTTTTTTATGGAAATCTATGTAAAAAATGTTCCAGCAGTTCTTGAGAATAACAAAACTACAAAACAAAACTCAAAATAATCCCACAAAACCATTATTTTTTCCATAAAAAGAATAACTAAAAAAGTCTGTCTTTTATGAACAGCTTTTGTTAAAATAGCTTGAGGAGGAGGATGAAGAGCCAAATACTTTGTATAAATGGGGAAATATCAAAAGGAAAAAAGGGACTTGTGGTCATTCTCACGTGCAGGAAATTCAGCACTTAACTCACCTTGTAAATAGCCTCTTATGTGAGGAAGTGATTTGGTAAATACTGGCTGCTTTTTGACCAGAATCTGCATCTTTGCCAATTAAGTTCTGTTCACATGGAGATTTACTCTATGTAGCTACGAGCTATCACTAAGTGAATAGACATATCTAACTGTGCAGTGAGTGAGAAACGCTTTTGAAATTTGTGTGGGTTAAACTAAAGTTTTGCCTTCCCAGAAATCGTAAAGTAAGCTTTGATACCCGGACTATCCAACATCACTAAAGCACATCGCTGAAAAGAACCGATGGCTGCATCTCAGTGCATCATGTTCTAGTTCTTCTTTCAGAACTTAGTTACTACATATGTGCTTTTCTTTTATACTAATAAATATAAATTACCATAATTTTGGCTTGGTACCTTTGTTAATCCCAAATATTACTTTTGTGACAAGATCCTCAAGAAATCTCAGCCTTTTTTTTTTTTTTTTGGCTAATAGTTCATTATGTAAGGTCACAATATATTTTACTCACCACCACTAGTAGAATATTCCACTTCTGCTACTTTTTCCTGCTTTACTCTACATTCGGGCATTTGTTGACATCTGGTTTCAATTTGACCGAATACGTAATTTTAAATACAATGCAAATAATCAGATCCCCTTTTTGAAAGGAATGTAAGCAAGGAAGCCAAATGGTTTGATTTTGCCCCAAATACATTCTCAGCATCACTTATTGTAGAAGAGCTGTTCCTGTGTTCATGCTTCTATCATTGAGAAAAATTGCACTGGTTGTCTGTAGAAGGAAAAGAGCAGAGTTAATCCTGACAGTAGATTGTGGGCTTTACTAATCACCTGTCAGTGTAAGACTAGCACAGTGAAGAAGAGAGTTGGAAAAGAAGCTGAGCAGTACCTCAGAGAAACTGGCACTGCTGTGAATTTTGGCTCATCATCATTACCGATGGTGAAATTCTTTACATCTGATTTTAACCATTCAAAAATTAAGCATCTGGTTTAAACTAGTTACTGAGGTTCATCCTCTAGGCAGTGAGGAATAAATACCTGTCCTTTTGGATGGTGACACATTCTAGCTTCTAGGTGGTGGTGATACAAGATAAACTTTCTTCTGAAGATGCTATTCTCATTCCGTGAGATTTGGAGAAGTCTTCACGCATTGCTGCAGGAACCTAACTCCTAAACTGCTGAAGTCAGGTGAGACAAAGACCACAGCAGTTTTGGTACCATCATCAATAGTCAACGTAACCTATTGCTCAAATTCAGCAGTTCATTAAATGGTCCTTTTTCAATGACAATAATAGCAAGATTTGGCTATGCCACATAACAGAAACATTTTTGGAATAGGAGAAGTAAGGAGTGAGGAAGCTGTACATACTTCATATACTAGAAGCAACTTCAGTGAATACTGACTCCCAAGAGAGACTTTCTTCTTGTTTCTGCCTCATTCCAGATGGAAATTACTGAAGTCTGGGGTGTCCTGTTAGTGCTATTTCTTGTATGCCTAAAACTACCCTATTGTCACAGTCTTGTACTCTGATATTCTCGGATGGGAGTGGTAACTATCAATCATAAACACCTTTAATTTCCTCATACCTATAAACCAGAGGTCACTTCATGGTATTTTATAACTTAAGGAATATTAACTTTAAAGACCTCTTAGTTTTTAACTTTGTTCTCATATTCACTCCCTTAGCCAGCTCTAGATTATTACAGAACTATGGTTTTGCTTCTAACCCTGGAATTATTGTTTTCAGCTGGTGTAAATATGTTTAATCCTGCACAAGATTTTTCCCTTGCATAGTTTTTTTCCTAACTAATTTTCACTTTCTTTTAAATACGCACCGTGCTATTACGAAAATAGAAAGTGTTCAGAATTGGTAAACACATACACAAAAGGAAGGTGTGAAAACAAGACTGTTCAGGGCTTTGAAGCCGGTGGTCACAATGTGTGACACAAGACCGCCCCGCAACAAGTAACAAGTTAGAAATGTTGACGGCTATTGAATACCAGATTTTCACAGCAGATTGGCACAATGATGTTTAGCACAGATGTTTCCGTAATTGTGATACACTGGGAAAATTCTCAGTGTTCCAACTTCAGTGGCTCTCAGACTCACACTTCCACCTGTGTGTTGTGGTGGTCTACTCTTAACACACTGGACTGTAATGTGAACCATGTGGTAGTGTGTCTGGCTCAAAAACCTGTTAGAACCTCTCTCTTTTCCCAGTGTCATTCTCACATTTTTAGTCTTGTTTCTTTATTTCTATTTTTACGTATAAAGATTTACAAAGTAATGGAGAAAACAAATACACCAGGAAGGTCCTGGGACTGGAGGTGTGGAAAGATGATAGTTCAGGTACTCCCAATTTGGTAGAGACCAGAAGTTGTCAGCTGCTCTGTGCAGTGCGTATAAGGGTCTTTGAAAAGAAGAGTGGTAGTGCTTGTTGCAGCTGGCTGACCTATTTAGGAGGAAAAAAAGTTATCTGATGCATTGCTTCTTTTCTTCACATTAAGATATTACTTTAAAAAAATTTATCATGCAAATACATTTCAACGTACTTATTTTCAAAATAAATTTCATTTCTTAAAATGCTATTTATTTTAAAATTTATTTTGAATTACAAAGTCTTGTTAAAATTATTCTTAGGAAGACACACTTAACTGCTCTAGAAAGTAAATTCCCTGGGAATTTAATTTCTTAGGAAGTTAAAGACCTTTCTTTTCTTCTTTCTAGTAAGAGAGTAGATCTTGTTTCTGAATATAGTTGCAATATCTGTGCTATTGATATCTGAGAAATGGTAACATTAGATAGGGACATTGATCTCCTCAAGCAGAAATTTTTTTTGTGGTATCCTTAAAAAACCCAAACTATCCATCTCTAAAATTATAGTTTAAACATGAAAAGTTCTTATACTGATAATAAATGTTTCAGTACAAATATTTTTTTATAGGTTAAACTGTGTCCAACCTAGAGATGGTCAATTTTAGTCTTAAAATGGCACAGTTTGAGCTTGTATATCACTTAGAAATGGAGAGTCCTGTGTATTATCTACAGCACCACCAGGTCATCTAGAAAAACCTTGGAGCAGACAGAGCTTAAAAAGCAGATTTTTCAAAGGTATGTGAACAAAATCTTCTACCTATCTCATCGGGTTCCTAAAAGCTATTCAGAATTTGGGACTGTGGCTTCTGCAGGTTTGAAAACTGAGTTGAATTGAATGTTGAAGTGAAGCCCCCAAAGACTGAAGCAACCCCTTTTTCCTAGCTGTTGGTAATAATAAAGTAACATTGAGACAGAGATGGAGACCTTACTGGTTCTGTTCCTGCAAAGCAGGGCTGTCTCACTGGATGCTTTCCACAGCCTGCAGAAATTGGTTGAGCTTTTGGCAGCTCTCCTGGTCCTCACTGACCTTGGGCTAATGCTTCACCACGGGGTCACCAAACACTAGATTGATCACCCCGAAAGTGTGAGTTTCTCAGGGTTACACAAACAACCTCCAGTTATTAAAACTAGCTATAGAAAAAGTCCATTCCTTTTTTTTTTAAAGTGGTTGAGTCATGGTTTGAGAATAGAAAAGTGGACAAATCCACTGAATAAACTCCTTTTAATAAATAGTTTGTTTAATTATAGTTAGCGAGCCTTGTAGATGACAACATGAGCGGAGACGAATGTGAATACCCTCAATTTGTAGCTATTGAAATGATTATTTTTTCACATTCAAATTAGATCTGTCTCAAATTAACTCCGAAGAATAAAGAAAAGTGAGTTGCTTCTAGAAATGCTATACTAAACTTGTCTTAGCCTAACGCTGATACATCTGAGTCCTGGCAGAAGGAATGTCCTCACCTGTACCATGAAACAGAATTAAATTCTTTCTAGCTCAAGAAGGTGAAGATTAAAGCTAGTTGAAATAGCTGTGATTTGCAGGACATTTTTCTAAAAGAAATTCCTTTTTATTGAAGTTCAATTTATAATTCTTCAGAACGCAGAGCTTTGGCTAGCTTTGCAAGAGTTCAGACAGAAGTAGATGTCACATTTTTAGAGAGACAGAATTTCTAGAAACAGCTTTCAGAAAACTGTTCTTGCATAGTGGACGTACCCAGTGTAATAAACTGTACACTTGAGCTTCCAGGATTCTGGTCTTTTGCATTCTGCTAAGCAGCCAGATGCAAAGGCTGCATAATGCTGGACACACTTACGGAGGACCATGGTGGTTTTTAAACCTTTTGGAACAGTCACCTGTCGATAAGAAATTACTATGGTGGTATAAAATGTTACCTTTTTGATGCTGGTAATTCTGTTATGATGAAAATTTGCATTAATGTGATTAAACAGATTTCAAAGTGTCTATCTCCAGTGCTCCAACTACCTGTAAAAGAAGATACAGTTCATAACTTTAGAGAAGTTTGTGTATATGCCAAGGATTTAAATTGTTCAGTGTCGACATTATGAGGGGTAAGATAAAGGGTGCCCCATTTTCTATAGGGTTGCTCTCAAAGATTCATCACATTTGCTTGGGGTTGCTTATTCTCTGGTATAAGGAAAAGATGTATTCAGACAGAGTTTGTAATAATTACAGATACACTTCCTTTTTAGTTACTTTTTCTTTCTGTAGGCCTTATTTTACTGCAAGGTACGAAGATGCAACATACGCAATGAAAGGAATTAGCTCTTAAACATTCTGGGCTTGATTCACTACTGCTTCATGCCACACAGAGAAAAACTGATACAAAATTTAAGTTTGTGGCTGACTTTTAATAAATGTTACATACATTTAAGGGCAGTTTCTGTGAAATAGTATTTCTGACAAGAAGCAATGGGCCTATTGCAGCACTTGAATGCTTAGCTTAGAATTCATATGCTTCCTCTTTGAAATTTAGATTCTCAGTCACATCATGAAAAGGGCTCTTGGGAGCTTGAATAAACAGTTTTGAAGAAAATGCTTTGCTTTAATGATGTTTGTGTTTTCTTTGCAAATGCAGTGGAACCTGGTAACCCATGGAAGACGCTTGCTGCTCCAGTGTTTTCGTCTATAGCTGATAGAGAGTAGGTAACACTGAACTCAAGCCTTAATTTATGACTGATGCTTTCATATGCATTTTGAAACTCATAAAAATCGTAACAGGTCCTTCCTTCCCACAACCTAAATTGTAGCAGATTTGGCAGTGGAAACTGCTAAAGAAGTATCTAAAAAGACACAAAAGGGCTTCAGCAAAATATTTGCTGGAGAGGAGCTGAGCTATCCTGCCCTTTCAGACCTTGAGGAAAATGATTAGAAACTTGATACATTAGGACTGAAGGGAAACAACATCAAAACTGTCTTCTGAAGGGGAATTTTTATATCAGTTTATGTGTAGCTGAACAAAAAAAGGAGCAAGCAGAGCTGGGTAGACAGCTGGGTTAACAGTAGGTAAGCACTCGCAGCCTGGTGACATTTGTGAAAATAATATTTTTCATTTGTAGACTCCTCATGTAGGCAGCCAAGCTTTTCAAGCACGAGAGATTCCTGCAGAGTGAGATTCTTTCACAGGGCAAACTAATGTGTCTTCATACTGGAGGCCTTTTTCGTTGTTCATGTATGTCACTTTATTGTTAACTAATTTTTGAGATTTTCTGAGCTATTTTTTGTTATGATGACTGACAGAAGTTGTGGATAGAATGTCGATGGCATCAGTTATGGAGCCAGATCAAGAAAAATGCAATCTCATTTTGACTGCAAGTTTATATGCCAGTTCTGTAGGAAAAAAAAAAAAAGAAAGTTGCGTTCAAACCCCTTGGTTCTATGCTCTCTGCTTTCTCCTCCTCCTGCAATTTGACTTACTGTAACTGCCTCCTCCAATCCTCATAAAAGTAGTGCTCATCTCAGACTTGACCTGCAGCAGCTAT
>NW_010405284.1:36771-40288 GCF_000710305.1 Buceros rhinoceros silvestris | reverse complement strand
CCAACTTGCAGTAAAATTTACTACCTTGTTTTATCAGATGATGTGAAACAATGCCAGCAATTTATCCAGTGCTATCTATACGTGATCAAACAGCACTGAAGTCACCCACACTGAGCAAAGATACTCTGTTTTCTCTCGAATATTTTTAACCTGTAAAGTCTACTAGAAGCATACTTGTTTGACAAAAAGTAAATAACAGATCGTTAAGCCGGAAGCTTGTCAAAAAAATACTTGACAAGCCAACATTCAAAAAGTGCTGGGGAAAGGAATCTTGTTTTGTACTGTAGAAATTTGCAGTATCATTTGGTTTAGAGGTCAGCATACTGAAGTTATTTATTGTTCAAAAGGTGTTTTTAATAATTTGGAAAAAATACGGCTTCACTCCAACTATGCCACACCTCCACAAGCACCAGTAGTCAAGATTAAAGAAGTTTAAATAACAACAAAACAAGCTTTTTATTTGTGCCTAATGTCAACTTGCACTGCTGTAGGAAAAAGAAAGTTGATTCTTTTTTTGTTACAGTGCACTTTAAAATAGTTTAAAAAATCATCTTATATTATTTATGAGTACTCCGAAGAATTCTCCAAGCCCTCTCTTCCACAGTGCTTTATACCTAAAATTTTTGATCACTCATTCCTTAAGCCTACCGACCTTTCCACTGGAGTGAAGAAAATGTGCCTATGCTCATGGAAATGGAAGTCAGTAAAGTCTCTCTGTGCATCAGCATCCTGCTGATACATTGACAGGAATCCGAAGAGGACAGCCGTATGCATGCCTTCCTGTGACCAAGCTTCGCTGAGGTGGTTTGAGACCGTTTTCTCTCAGTACAGCTTTGCATAAATGCAGTGACCTGTTCTGCAAATCAGCAGGTCTGTCACTGCATCACACTCTTCCATCACTCCATCAATATGCATAGAATTCTTTTGCATCTACAATAAGTGATCACCTATTGTACTTTCAGCATCTTTACTACTGTGGCTTCCGAAAACCTCATATATTTTGCTCCATTTACATTAACCCAACTTCCCCTTTAGGCAGAGAATGCTATTAGTCCATTTCACAAAGGAGGAACTGAGACATAGAAAGTGTGAGTGATGTACCTATGGTCACAGAGGAAGTCCAGAGCAAGTGTAGCTACCTTATGTAACTTGAAACATCTAACTGAAGCCCTCCGAGTTGCTCATTTCCTTCCATTGACATAGTGAACTTCAATGCCTAAATAATTTAAATTACATCCCAGGCTGAATTATATGCCTCAGTTACCTTGCCCCATCTTCAGATTAGCACACCCTTTCTTTGCTCCTGCCAGGTTAATAAAGATGCGTCAGCATACAGATCAAATTCTGTACTTTGTCAAAACCTGAGTAAACCCTGAATTGCCCTATTGTAGTCCTTGGCGGGAGAGGGTGTAAACTCAGTGCATACTAGTCAACTGTTGAATGAATCTTCATGTGTTGCATACTGTTTTGATATGCAATGTCTAAGTTACATGTAATCTAGGTTTTTTATGATGACAAATATTATACAAGAAAAAATATGAAAGATAAAAGGTATTATGGGCTAGCTTCTGTACTCCAGGCCAGTGGGAATTTGCACAAGTAGAGAAAAGTCTGGCATTGCTACAGTCAATGGGAATTTTGCCTTTGGCTTCAATGGGGCTAGATTTTCACCCACAGACTTTCTATGCATTATGTTCTCATTTTCCAAAAGTCTACATATTGCTTATTTTTAATTTGATGGTAGAAAGTATGCTCAAAAACTAAGCACGAATCACAGTGCATGGATTTAGATGTATTACTCTTCATTTTCGTAACTTGGATTTTTATGTTTATTTTAAGTTAGTACTTCCCTTCTTCATTTTTTTTTTTCTTTTCCATGGCGGCTTTAGTGACTTCTGCAGAGTTTTATAAACTTACCTTCTTTCAGTAAACTATTTGGAAACAACCATATTTTTACAATTAAAATTTTACTTGCGTCTTCCCCACAAACATGCTGGCAGCTAAGTAAAAGCTAAACTATCAAGTGATATTTATTTTATCGTGATTTTCTGTAGTTATTTAGGAAAGGTTATTAGGTTAGGTTATTTAAACCTAGCTATATTGAACAAAATGTGCACTGTAGAGAATTGCATCGAAGTTGTATAGCCCGTAATATTAGACTTATACATCAGCATTTTTGTTTGTTTCATTATTTCAGGGATATATTATGGAGAAGATGTAGACATCTACATGGAAATAGCCCAATATCATTAGCACTCTACCTGGAGAAAGTCTGCCTTATTGAATAAAGTGAGTGAAAGGAACATGGCATTGAATATTATGCCTTTAATATTGTATGAGCATTATTCTTTTGTCATTAGTCTTTTTACATTCTAAAATATGCTGGGGACAAAAATGTCCTTATAAACACAAAGCATGGGGCTGGAATTCAGTTCACACCTAATTAAGGTAGAAAGTGCTTGGAAATTCTCTCTCGCAAGGAGTATTCATATCTATTATTTGGCTGAGAATGGGAGAACATCCTCTGCAGTGCTAATCCTGGTCCATGTCAGCGGGACTCCTCTGAACCTTAGATCTGATCCCCACCCTGCACCAGTCAGCAGAATTGAGCTGGCAGATGGGAGTAGAAATAATTTGTGCCAGGTACAGGACTTTTGCTGATCCATGCCGGGGAGCAGGGTCTGCATCACAACTGAGTCACAGTCCAGTGGGCCTCCTCTAGGGCAATGCAGCCGCCTGCTGCATCATGCCTTGTGCTTATGGCAAAACCATGGAGGATTTCTAAATTAGCTGGTAGTGCTCACTGTAGTTTTTGAGGACAGGCGACATGACCTGCCTTCTTTGGCCTGTATGAAATGAAAAAACAGGTAACTTGCTGTTCACAGATTAGGTAGCTGAAGCTCTATGATCAAAAATGAAAAAACTGCTGACTGTGGATGCAGAGACCACTGCTACTACAAAATGGAAACTGTTCTAGCTTAATGAAAATAGAAAGGTGATTTCACTTGCGTTAGTAAAACTTTACTGAAGAGCTCTTTAAAAGAAGTGTGGATTGAGGAAAAGTGGTGGGGAGGCCGGAGGAATTTTAGTGGGTTTTTACCCTGACTTTTTATAGGAACTGTGCTGTTAATGGTTTAGCAAACGCTTGTCTGTCTCCATGTGAAGGAAGATGGATGTGTGAAGAGTCACCCTAGTTCCAGCAAGAAACTGAGCAAGACAGATTAGTTCCACCTCAGCCTGACACCTGGGGCACATCCTTATCTAAAGGGGTAAATGGATCAGAATGTTACTGCCCGTTTATTTATTCTCCTTCTGTTTGGAGACTTTCTCTGATTAATTACTCTCTAGTAATTGCTGCTGTTAACTAATGTCAAACCTAATTAACCTGGAGTCCCTTCATCCAGTACCTCCGTGATGCCATTGCAAAGACGAGAAGGTCATCAGCAAGGAGGTTCTGAGGATGGCCACACTTTACCCATCCGTTTATTTGCTTTGGGCCTTGTTTGCTATTCCTGCT
>NW_010405284.1:35099-36636 GCF_000710305.1 Buceros rhinoceros silvestris | reverse complement strand
CTGCAATGCCTGGCGACAGCTTTCTAGAATTCCCATCAAGTCTAATTGGCCTGCTGAAGCAGCAGTGAACACAAGATTTAAGAATTGTTTTCTTTAAAAACTTCTGGTCCTACAGACACTTTGAGATCAAGTTTCACTCTGCTGAAATCACACACGATTCCCTGTGATTTTCATGAGAAATACTGTAAGAAAGTATTAAAAGAGAAACATGTCTCAGTGGTTTGGAGGGGCTGATGGCCAGGGGGGTTGACGAGTGGGTGGTGGTAACATAGCAAAGCATCTACAGAATCTTTAAAGGTTGCCAAAATTAACACATACAAGGTATTCAGTATCAAAGTTTTCATATTTGGCTCCATAAACACAATACCGGTTGCAAAAACAAAGCTAAGGATTTCATGCTGATTACTTAAATAAAAACTGTTTAATTATGAACATTTGGGAAATGAAGTTATGAAGGACTGACCAATATTGCTATGGCTTCCTAGTGTTCATACCAGACTGTGAATCCTGTGCCAGCATCTCACTGTGTAGCGCATTGTAGATCCAGCTACGGTAAACACTCCCAAGGCTCAGCGAGGCTTAGGCAGATAGCTCAAGGAGCTCAGAGAGCAGGAGGAGGTCTATGTCATCACTGAGGCCTATTGCTTTTAGCTTCAGTAAGTTGTGGTCTTTCCAGCCCGATAAAAGCTACTAGCATTGTCTGTGGAGGTGCTGATCAAGCAGGTCAAGTTCCTATCCTCTTGATTTTGTCTGCTTTTAGGCATTTTCATACAGCAACACTATGGAAGTTTTATTTCAGAAATAGTAATAAGTCATGTCAGTATTCAGGAAATTCTGGATGACACATCAGATTGATCACAAAGGTCAGATTTATCTGCCTGTTTTTTATGGTTGCTACTGAAAACTTGCATCTCTTGACAATATTTTACCTGGATTACTCCAGTGCCGCCGACTTTACATACCACTCCTCCCCCACCCCGTCCACCCTTCTTTTTGCTGCAACCAATTTTTCTGATTCAACTGCTTTATCTCACCATATAAAAGTCTCATAGGTACAGCTTCCATTTGAAAGTTTTTGAAACATACGTGGAATTTATAGAGTGACTGTGGCAATAGAGTAATGAGTTGTACGTTCTCATACATAGATTGTCTAGGGCACATGCTTTGTACTGTAATGTAATAGTGGAGCACATATCTAGTCAGTCACCACCCATCTGGGTGGTGACTCTTGGTACGACAGAGAGCTGGTGAGCTCTTGGTACGACTACTATAACGCTGTGATCGCTTTAGGCTCCTGTACCCGTTCACTCAGCTCCAGAGCATGCTTCTTTTTCTCTCTCTATTCACCTGGCAAAAATTCGACAGGTGTGTACCACCTGTCGAGGCTTTTCAATAACAAGTGGGGACCGTAGAAAACCTCATGAAACTACTCCGTTCTGCTCTGCTGTGTGAGAAGAAGAGATGTTTATGAAGTAAATCTTGCTCTGCTTCAGTTTAGAGTCCAGAATTGCAAGGTAAACTAGGTTCAAATTTAATT
>NW_010405284.1:11595-34953 GCF_000710305.1 Buceros rhinoceros silvestris | reverse complement strand
ACAAGAAACCTAATATTTGTTCTGAGGAGAAAAAGGAGATGAGAACAACAGGCATCTAGAGTTTGAAGTCTTTTAACGCATCCCGAATAAGTTATTCCCAACCAGGAGCCCAAGTTCTAACTTTAATCATCTGATTAAACCAGTGGATTGTAATTACTGGGTTGAAGGTTGGCATGTTTTAGCATAACACTCCTCATGTTACCAGTACTCACATTTTACTTACATTTTCTTTGAACTCCTCTCATTTTTGATGTTGTAACTCCTCTGTTATGAAAATTCTAAACCATGTCACTCTTACTGGCTGTGTCTGTACTAGTAAATTAAACAATGTCAGATAATGTTTCTAGCGTAGAAATTTACTCATCTATCATATTGGATTGCTAGTGTGGTGCCTGATGTATAACATCCCTGACATTATGGCCTGGGTCATTTTGCATTTCCCTAAGCTGTTTCTGGCCTCACTCTGGGAGTTATCAAACACCAGAGACTACTCCCAGTGACTGGTTTGGGCACAGCCAGCCAGCTTTAAAAGCCAGGATTCCTCAATAATACAGAAGTAGGTTTTTCCATCATTCAGTTAATCATATGAAATAGTTTTAGTTTAATGTTAACAAAAATGCATGTGCAAATGTCCATGGTTTTAATTTATATGATCCTAAGAATACAAGAATGTTTACTGTCTTGAAGAAAGACAGTCTTTTGTATAACATTGTTCTATTATTCACCTACTTCTCCTGTGCAAGTGCTAACATGAACATGTGGAAAATGGCAGAATTCCTTCAACTTAGATGTCCACAGAGAAATGATGTCAGAGTAAATAAATTTTGGCAAGAAAATCTCCTCTCCTCCTGTCTTCCTGTCCTCCTCTCCTCCTTCCCTCCTCTCCTCCTCTCCTCCTTCAGAGTAAATAAATTTTGGCAAGAAAATCTCCTCTCCTCCTGTCTTCCTGTCCTCCTCTCCTCCTTCCCTCCTCTCCTCCTCTCCTCCTTCCCTCCTCTCCTCCTCTCCTCCTTCCCTCCCCTCCCCTCCCTATAGTACAGAACAAACCATACCAGAAAAGAAATATGGGAGGAGGTTTAGCCAGGTACCATCTGGCTAAGGATCTCAACTCCTGGAGCTCTGAAATTGCATCTACAATGGCAAGCTAAAGAGCACCTGGACACATTCCCAGACACTGCAACTCAACCCTGCATTCTTAAATTTTTAGCATAGCCCCTGACATGGCTTTGACCCACTCCGGCTAACCCCCTCCCAAGCATTCCTAGACAATGGAGTTAGTACGGGTGGGGTACCACTCCCAAGAGACAGTCTGTGTGGAGTTACAATTTAAGCCAAGAGACCTCAATTATATAGATGTGGCCAAACTGTGCCACTTGGACAGCACGGTCTTGGCACTGTTTAGTTTACTAGTACAGATGTTACCTGAAACTTCCAAGATCTGTCTACACACAGAGTCTGTTCTGTTACAGATTAGACTCTGTTTTTCTGGAAAGATTTCTAGTTGGTCTGTTGCAAGTGCTTATGAGAAGCATAAGTATCTGAATTAAGTATTTCACTCTATATTTACCATTTCTGGCATATCTGAGTGTTTCGCAGATACCTCTAACTTATCTGACTATACAAGATGTATGAGGAAAGAAGGACTAGGAACAGATTCTGAAAGTCATTCATAGATCTGGAATGAGGAGACATCTCCAAGGCCACACACACATCCCCATACCCCTTTTCATTTTGAATCTACCTGTGGTTTTTTTTGTTATTTTGTTTTTTTTCTTCCCAAAATATCACAAGTGAGGTCTGAGCCTGAATCCTTTGAAGTCATGCTGAGTCTACAATTTAAGAGGCCTAAAACACGTTGGAGAAAAGCGATGTTTAAGAACATTTCCCACCTCTGTTTTATCTCTTCAATAACAGTGTGCGAACGAAATAGCTTGTTACTATAATTCTGTCACAGATTGCTCTTGCCAGAGCTGCAGCATCTCTGAAAAGATGACTCAGCTACAGATACTGGTACTAAGTCTAAGTGCTCAGATTTTACATTGATGTTGCTGAAAACAGAAGTGCCCCCCTGCAACTGTTTGTCCTTTTGTTTTTATGAACAGGTCTTGTCTAAGCTTAAAAGTTACAACAGTCAGATAAAGGTATATTTTTTGTTTTGCTTCCCATCTGCAGTTATACTGGCAAACCCTTCCTTTTTCTTTAAGAGTGTAATCTAAGTAGAGAAACATAAGTTAAGATCTTAAAAAATATCTCTACTGTAAGAAGGCTTGCTGGTACATTTCTACCTATTCATAAATACCAAGAAAAATTTTTAGGTGTAGACAAGAGCTAATAGTCATACATACCGAGAAAAGAGAAAACCTCCTTGTTGAAGAGCAGCAGCTTATTAGACTCAGTCTCAAAATACGTGTGAGAGCATCTGCCAGAATAGCTTAACGGTAAAAATTCTGAACAATGCATTTTATTGTAATGAAGAGTATAGGCAAAGCCTTCTTAAGAGTCTTTGTACTTCCTAAGTGCCTTAGGCAGTTGCCTTTATACAAAGCAAGTTACAATGGGGTTATCCATTGCAGGCAAAGGTGCCTACTGTTTTGGGTTTTGTGGTGGGGTTTTTTTTGTTTGTTTTTTCTAGAATGTGTATGTATTTCTACCTCACATGACAGAATCATGTCCACATCTTCTGGCAGTTCAGGTCTTCAGAAGATCTTTCATCACCAAAGAGGAAAACATGTTAATGCTAGTAGGTTTGGTACAGAGCTTCTACTTTTGGGTAGAAAAGCTGAACTGATTGCGTTAATTTAGCCACTGTAGTTAGAAATACTACAGTTTAATATTAGAAATATTATATAATGCATGTTTTTGTTGCTCCTAAGATGTAATTGACTTGCTTAGGAAAAGTGTAACATTAGAAATAGCTCCAAGACAGGCCTTTTCAGCTAAATGCAAATGCATTCTAGATGAAGCCAGTTTTATGACAGAGAGTAAAAAGGAGGCCAGAAGGAGATAACTGAAGCAATAGATAGATTTATAACTGAGATTCAGCTATGAAAATCTTGGGAACTCACAACCTAGCAGAATTGTGACTTGCATCCTTGGGTGTTGCTTTGACCTGTGACAGATGCAAAGTAAAGCAAAACTGTGGGTGCTCACTAAGTGTTTAAATCTTGCACATTGTTTTTTTTAATTTCTTTATTGGATTTCTGGCTCCTGTCTCAAATATTTCACTCCTAATCCTGTCTGTAGCGAATTGTGCCTCAAAAGACCTATAGCCAAATCAAGCAATAAATAAGGTGCACACCACTTAACAGTGAAGGCAGTTAATAATTTGAAAAAAACTTGCAAACAAATATCATCACCTCCCCATCACTTGGAGTCTTTCAGTCAGAACTGGATGGCTACAAGATACAGGCTAACGTGAACAGAAGCTATCAAAAAGGTAATGTGGTGTCAAAACGTTCTGTAACCTTAAAAATCCTGAATCTTGCTATTGCTAATCATAAAGAGTGTGCTTCATCAGCCAAGAGCAGTTCAACAGTGGAATAGAGAAAAAGAAATCATTGACTCTGCTTTGCATTTACAAGGATGAAAGTGAATCTTACAGGGTTGCAGAAAAATATATATCAAGTGGATACATAAACAATGCAGTTGAACTTAGTTTGTTGATCTCTATCATCCAATATCATGAAATGCTCTACAGTTGTCAGGGTTAGAGTGAAACCCAGAAAGTCTGTAACAGTTTACAATATATGTTAAAAAAACCCAAACAAACAATTCTTAAAATACTGGATGTCATATGACAGCATATGTTACTAGCCCTTTGGCACTGTGTGACTTGATCAGAATTACCTCCTGCTTTGGACTGCTTTTTACACTTGCTCAGATTTCTTGAGATATATAGTTAACAGTTTAAAGCAGAATTTGGATACTTCTGCTCTCAGAAAAGGGAACTTCAATTGGATTTCTTTCCTTCCTTCTTTTCCTTTCTCCATATCTATACCTTTTACAGCTTTTTGAACCGTTCACAATAAGTTTATGATGCTTCTAGAGCTACTTCACTGAGGAAGCTTCTGCAATATGTCTAAGATGCTGGTCTTAGGACATACAAACAACGTTCTATTTTAGCAAAATCCCTTGCCTCATGTAAAAGAGAAGTGAACCAGATGAAATTCTGGCCTCATTCTTGTCAGTAGTAATTTTGTCATTGTTTTCAAAAGATTTATTCGTCATTTGAGCTATTTTCCACCCAGTTTTAGGATGAGATGCTACCTGCATTTGCATGAGCCTTTAAATGTAACAGGCAATCAATTTTTAGGCAATTGTAAGCAATTCCTTTACACTTTTGCTGCACGTCCCAACTGGATGCAAATACACCAGATGAGTTCTTCTAAACATGCAAAATTGTTTTCTATTTCTTCTTGGTAGTTTTTTTTCAGGGTTGACAATTTCCTTCGTTATCAATTTATCAGTAAAATCTAGGCATCTTTATCTAGCGGTCCCAGCCAACAGCAAGTGGAGCCTGAGATATCTAAATAAGATGTTACTGTTTTTACTGACATCTCAGCCAACATCTCCTCTTGCTCAGCCTTCTCCTGCCAGCTACAAAAGGCTAAAAAATCCAAATACAACATGTTCCCACCCCTATTCTTAGCACGAACTGGTATTTTCTAGATTACTCGGAAGCCAAAGTTAGTTATCAAAGAATGGTTTTAGATATTATGTTCTCTGAGCTACATAATCAATCTGTACAAACAGAGCTCTGATGCAGTTTCTTTATTGGCTCCAATTTCTGTGTCAGTGGTAAAGAAAAGTTTCACAGTTAAATACACTTGCCATCTGCACTGTACGGTAGTAAATTAGAGATCCCATTGTTCAAAATGTCTCCTGCAAAGATCCCTTTAAATACCTTTGATGACATATTTTTAAAACCCAAACTTCTTTTTGGTTTGTTCAGATACCTTCTCTGATTGCATTTCCAAATGTCTCCACTGGTTATCTCTTTTTTACAGATTTAACAAAGAAATAATGTTGGACATTAGCTGGGCTCGAGAGATGTTTTAAAATTTCTCTGATTGCATTTCCAAATGTCTCCACTGGTTATCTCTTTTTTACAGATTTAACAAAGAAATAATGTTGGACATTAGCTGGGCTCGAGAGATGTTTTAAAATTTAGCATCCCTTTCCCTAAAAAACAATGTATGGAGATTCCTACTACTTCATCCATCTTTCTCTTC
The DNA here is from genome assembly GCF_000710305.1 of Buceros rhinoceros silvestris. Lineage (NCBI taxonomy): Eukaryota > Metazoa > Chordata > Aves > Bucerotiformes > Bucerotidae > Buceros > Buceros rhinoceros. Next base: position 29,722 of record NW_010405284.1, on the reverse strand, counting down.
CCTCCGGGTGGCTGGGAAGGACCATCCCATCTTGGCTCTGACCCTCCACTCCTGCTACTGTTGTTGATATTGCTTCTGACTCTCTGTTGTCATGATTGATGTCTTGCTGACAGGCACATAAATCATGTCTGTTCATAATGGTTAATGTTGGTATTTGCATATATTAGGCATGTTTTTGCTCTAAAACACTTAGCACCATGTGTGCTGTATTCATTCCACTGCTTCAGAGTTTTGGAGGGGAGGGGAGGGAAGGGAAGGGAGTTTGCCGTTTATAGATATTTTTGTTCGGGCAATGGGGAGAGCAGAGCCCATAGTTGAAAACCAATCCAGATGAAAAGGGATGAACTTTGCAGCTGCAGCACAATTCACTCAGACTACAAGACTCTGTAGGATATACAGTCTGTCTGATAGCGTATCGGCAGCTGCAAAGATGTATCTGCAGTATTGCTGGATTTTGAACCATGTACTGGGGTATGAATGGAAAAGAAAGATGTTCCTTTTTTGTGTTTTACACAGCCTTTCATGGACACCTGACATTTCACAGATATTTTGAAGAAGGTGTAGTTCAGATTTCCTACATTTTACCAGTATGATCTCTTTCCCCCCTATTGGCCTGAAACAACCAAGAAACCATTCTTATTATTTCACGATATAATTATCAATCACAATCCCGTTTTTCTGTCCTCTCCAAAAGTTCTCTGAAGGGAACAATTTGTCCCAGAATTTGGCAGCCTGGACAGCCTGCAGTTTATATGAATTCTCCTGATGGGAATGAAGTTTTGGCAGTCGATGGAATGACAGAGGTATGTGAAAGACAAGACCGAGGAAAATACAGGCTCAAAACTCCAAATCTGCAGAGAGATCGTCCCTTTGGGGGTCTCCAGTTCTTCGATAGCTCAAGTCATGGAGGCAGCCCGTGACCCTCCCTATGCACTTATAGAAAAGAAAGTTAATGACATGAGTCATTTTCTCCTTTGTAGACAAGGTTGTTTTCTTTGCAAAACTAGAATTGAAGAGCAGTTGTCCTACCTGGCATTATAGATTTCTGAAGATAATAATTAGTTTTACTTTTTACTACTAAATTGTCAGCACCATCCCTGGCATGGGATTGGCCCAGGCAAACTTGCGCTATTCCGAAAGATGCTCTGTATATCTCACTGCTTACCACAGGGTCAGGCATGATTTCCACATGATCACTTTGCATGACGTAGTTTTTAACTTCCCTTTAGACAACATTAGGGAATCTGTATATGCCTTTATTCTTTCAGCAGCCACCTTAGTATTAAAAGAAAATAAAATACTGTAATGCGGTAAAACATTGCAGAATGGATCCCAGTGTGGTCTAAATGGATGTCTTTCAAACAAACTTTACAGGAGAAGCTGTGATGCAAGTCCAGAATAGGCACATGCATTAAAAAGAAAATGGAAAATAGTTTAGGGGACACTTACACTCTATAGAGAGAAATATTTTTCAGGGGGTTGCATTTTTCTAAGCCATTTTGTAAACATACTCTTCACTCTATAGTATTTTTCCATTAAGTAATGGACTACATAACAGAGAAAAATAATCATCAGAAGTACTTATGATGAAATAAATAGGTCCATATCCTTTATGTCTGGGATCTGAATACAAGCCCTTTGGCATAGTAGATAGTAGTGATGCCTGTAAATGTAGGTGCTGATTAATAAGGGGCCTTGCCTGAACATACCTATTGAAACAATGCTGTAAAGAATTTCAGTGGGAAATTCAGAGGGAAATTTTGCTTGATCAAACTGTATTGCTCAAATATTATGTAGTTAAAACTAGCACTAAATTTAGAAAATACTAGCTTCTAAAATAATGAAGGGCTATCTTCCAAAAAAATCTTTCCCAGACCAAGCTGACACGTGAACCATATTCATTTAGACTAAATACCTTGCTATTTCCCAGAGGTTCTTCAGGTGTAGACACCTACCCATAGACTGAGATCTGAGACCTTTTGGTTTACAGAGCAACATGTTCAGCTGCAAAAAGTGGTGTATTATCTGGTTACCTTCTCGTGTTCATTCTCAGGGCCGTTACAGATTATTGAGAGTGTTTTGCTAGGATGCATGGCAGTTTTCATCTTAAGTACCAGCTAAGGAACAGGAGAGAATCTTGGGCACATAAGATGAAGTGGGAAACTTACAATGTGGATTCTTAGGCAAGAAAGAGATTATTGGAGGAAACCTCAAGATTATTAAAAAAAAGAAGTGATAGAGAAAAGCAGTCAGAAAATGGAGAAATATTATGAAATTGTCAGTTAAATATATATGTAATCACATGCTTCTTAAAAATTCTGAAGTTGTTTTGATTGCAAGGAGAAGGTGTCTGTCTTTTTTTTACCTTACAAATTCTGAGTTTCTTATCTTACAAGTTTTATAAAGATCCTAAGGGGTAAATTTTCTTTGCATACTTCTCTGATCAACTGTTATATAATAAAGGTTAGACACTGGTCCTCCATCGGGATGAGATTTCCTGGTACATGTTTTCTCTAAATCTGGATATTTAAAAAAAAATATTTTATTTGTTAATATTTTAAATTGATTTCTATCTGTCTGAAAGCATTTGGATACTTGTCCTTACATAAAAGATTCCTGCAGAGATGTGGAATATCTTAAGACACCTCGGAAACATTCTTCCCTGGATTCGCCAATAGCATAAGGATTCAGCAGATGGCAGGATGTGGCCACTTCAAGACAGCCAAGAATCTGGTCCTCCACCCTCCTTTCTGAGCATGTGTAACCAAGCTGTCTATCTGTCAGACAGTGGGAGAGAGACCAGTGTGGGAACTGCATGTACTATTGGAAAGCTTTTTAATGAGTATCGCTGCCATAATTAAGAAATTATCTTTTTATGCATTTAAACAGAGGCCCCACTTATGTGCTGTATGCAATTCTTACTTTGCATCTCTGGAAATCATAGAGTAGTTCTTTGCATTGGCTAGGAACCCACAACTTAGCACATGCATTACAGCAAGTATAAAGGATTTTTTTTATGATCCATTAAGATTAAGAAGTACATGCACCCATTGCCAGCGAGCACACCATCTAATCAATCTTGCATTCCATTATTCTGTTTCATACTGGTTTTGATGGGAAAATTCCACGGGGTGGGCTGTGATCCCTTTTATAAATTAAGGAATAAAATAAACAAACAAAGAACCCACTTGCACCCCAGATTCCTTCTAAGGCTCAGAAGGTTCTCGTATATTAAATGACTGCATCCCAAACTAACATCCATTTTGCATTTGAGTTCAAGTGATTTCAATAAAAATTAATGGCAGTTGTGCACATTTGGGAAAGGAAGGATAGACCCCAAAATACAACACCATTGCCTGTTTGTGATAGACTTGGAAGGCTTGCAACCCTGATTCCTACCAGGGGAGAAATCAGTGATACAGAATATCTTAGAATAATTTATTTATACTAGCTACAACAGTCACTGAACATAGGTGGTCATAGACTACATGCAGGCAAAACCTTATTTACAAGTCTTAACCCAAAAGCTACTTTCCAGTTCTCAGGAAATAATTCTCACCAAGAGTTGAATCTAATCAAAGAACTTAAGATAGGTTGAACTCTGTGGTTGTTTACAAAAGCTCCCTCATAAACCTGAATCACCAAAAACTAACAGTACAGCATTCCTTGAAAGTGCATGTATTCCTCATAGACTAAGAAAAGGAATGTGTAAGATTATATTTAACATGACCACCTGGTGACTCCTACCATAACAAAAGAAAGTTAATATTTTCAAAGGTGCTTAAGGCTCTCTGACTTCAGTGGGAGGAAGTTTTATGTTCCATAAAGGATTAAACACCCAAGTCCACACACAAATAGCGTTCAAAAGGCAGCCAGCCTGTAGCCCCAAGGTACAGTGCTGTTGGCATGAATATTCTCTAGTCATCTGCACTGCAAGTATCTGCATCTAAGTTCCCTGACAACGTGCCCCTTTATGTCCATGAAGGCAAACAATCACAGCTAAGGTGACAGTCATCTCACCCTGGAATGAACGTCTGAACTAGGTATTGTATGCCTTTGGCAACAATAAAAAGATCTGGCCAAGGAGACTGACTGATGCATTGATTTCTGAATTGCAGAGGTTTACATTTGGGTGAGATGAGTCCCACTGCTTGTTCTTTGGCAGTTTTCACATAGAGACATAGCCCAGTTTTAACAATAATGAGTGGTTTGTCAGCCAGTTTGTGCTTGGGCTGAAGTAAACTCTAAAAGCAAGGTGTCTCTCTTAAATCCTTTGGGATGTACAATGCTGAAGGCCTCTCAGAGAGCACTGACATACTCCTACAAGTGGAGGATCAAAATGTTGCTATGGTTTCTTTCCTTCATAACTCCATGCAAGAGCTCCTACCACATATGCAACTGTGACCAGGTTGCCCTGGCAGAGGGAATGTTGGGCTCCCCTTCACCCTCTGGGACTCTTCACTGGCATCTCCCACCTTCTCCAGGAGCATTCTAACCTTGTTCACAGAAGAAAATCCCTTTTGCTGAAGGTGTTCTGTCAGGCCAAAAGACTCAAAGATTTATTGAGTCAGAAAGAGAGAACATATGGGACTCTGATATTTGATTGCTAGTGATTGAGGACTTCAGGGCATAGGATAAGGGAGAATTAGGTGCACTGGGTTACAGGCATTTCTCAGATAACTGTTTTAGTGCTTGGCATGGGATAAATCTTGGATAAAGTTATGAAATGCAAAACTAAGAAAAGATATGTCTCACAGGAGGAAAAGTATTTCACTTGAGTAAAAGAAATCAGAGGTAATATTGTAGTTTCCCAGCCCATGTAATTTTTAATATAATCTGTGGTTGACTTGCCTTTTTTGTAGCATAATGCTGCAGAAAGCAGTCAATGCTGAAAATGTAAAACTGGAGTAAATCAATAGCAAATAAGCCCGAAACAGTTTAGACAGTTAACGGACTCTACATTTGTACAGCAAGTATAAGATTGCTGTGAACACAGCTTACATAGCTGTGAATTCTTTGCCTGTGTCCTTTGAATTTCAAGAGCAGAATGTAGGAGTCAAGTTTATTAAAGCAGATAAGGGAGGTGGAAGCTTTTGCAGGCGTGTTCTTGAGCATGCTGACCTCTCCCAGACTTCCTTCAGTTAACTTTCCCGTGTCTCCAAATCCCAGAGGCCATGGAGCTCAATACTTAGACTGTAGTAAAGTATTTAAACAAATATTTTAATAGCTTTTCAACTCTTGTTCAAACACATGCATTGCTCAGCAGCAGTTCAAGGGTTAATAAAAACACACAAACATAATTCACTCTAAGTTTATCCTTAATATGTAGAATAAAGACATTTTCAGTAGGACTTTAGCCAATGTAAAAAGGAGCAGCTAGGTGGCATATGAATTTCTCTGTTGCTTTGCACTGGTGGATCACAGTCCGCTTTCTGTCAGGAAGAGCATCATTGTCAGAAATGTCCATTCATGTTAGGGCTTATTTTACTCCACATCTGGCGACTGATGTTCAGAGCAAAGATTTTTATGTTCTCCCTGGATGTTCACTTCTTTCTCTGGGAAAAAAGAGTCCTATATATCTTGAAACTGGCATCCGGAAATGATAGCATGCAAAATCTATGGTAAATCGTATTTCTGTAATATTAGTTAATAATCAGAACAGTAAAACTCTCATGACCATTACATCAGTTTCAGCAAGCACTGAAATGCTGCACAGCAATTTTTTGGAAGGAATTTTAAAAAGTCTGTTATATGCAGCTGCTTGGGGGATAAGGCACAGTGTAACGACCAAGTTGGAACTGTTTCTGGACAGAAAGTTAAGTATTACAAAGTTCACTCCAGGGACTCTTACGACTTTCTCCTATATACCTGCATGATAATACTATGCATTTCATCAAGATCCTACTGCGCATGGTTAATGAAGTGGAAGGGATCTACAAATGTGGGAGAAGTAGGTGAAAGTCGGTGCTCAAAATCATGAAAGTGTGAGTGAGCACTCAGAGGAGTGAGTTATTTAAATGCTTTTGGTCTCTACTGGGAAGTTGGCATCTCAACAGAGCATTCTTAGGAGATGTTGGGTTGGATAGAAAGAAATGTACAAAAAGCTACTCTTGTAGTATCTCAGAAATTCCACTTTCAGCTTCTTTTCTTCTCAATTGGAACTTCAGGAAAGATTATGGCTTGAATATAGGGCTCTAGCTGAAAGTTCAAAAGTGTCCTTATTTAATCCTATTTGGCTTAATTAGCTCTCTTCATTAAATGGGTATTCATTGCTTTATTCTCTATGGTCTGGTGGCATTGGTAGTAACTAAACATTCCTATTTGTTAGTATTCTGTCAGACATATCCCCAAACTAAAAGGCAGATGCAATTTTAATGTATTTTAAATTTGTACAGCTCTCATTATGTTGTAGATTAAGTAGGTTAAACCCATAACTCTAGACTTAAAGAAGCCTCAAGCTTGGGATAAGGTGGGCAGAAGATCAGATTCAGTGTTACTCAATGCTAAATTAGTGAGTTCATTTTACAGTTTAAAAAATCCAGAGGTTTGTTACATCATGTGAATAAAAGCTACTGCATTATAATGGCTTAAGTACATGTCACACCTTATGTAGACATAACTCCTAAGTGGTTTATATTTACTCTGTGAAGTTTATGCCCTATAGATTGTTTGTATTAACCTCTGTTAATGATGGAAATTTTACTAATAAACCGAGGACCTGTACTCTCAGATAGTTTAAAACAGTAATTTAGAAACAAAACTCCAATTTATAATTCCTCTAACTTTCTACTGGAACAAGATGGCTAAACTTAAGCAAGTAAGAATCATGCAATGTTTCTGTTTAATGTCTATGGTAGTGGAGATCAAAATTCAAGACTGAAATGATATTGTATGACATCTGAACCAACAGTCTGGCTAAACAGAGTCTTTTCCTTCACTTCTGGCTGTCTGGATCAGTTCTTTGATGAGTTCACTGACAAAGAAAAATATTGATTGTAATCTCCACTACGTTAATTGTACATGAGTGTAATTCTATTGCTTTGGTTACTTTACTTTTGATTTACACCAATGTAAGTTTACTCAGGAGCTGAGGTTCTCAGTCCTTGTTGTTGTAAACAGATGTAGCTTTAATGAGAGGACCATGGTCACATATCTGTAAACAAACAGAGAAATAAAACCTTATTCTGAGCACTTCTAATCTCAGAGTTACTGTTTACACTATCTATTTAAACAAGTAAGTTTACTTCTAATTACATGAATAATAAATGTGCATTCCAGGTCCTTTGCCAGGAGGAGTACACTCAGCAAAAGAAAGGAATGTTGAGGTCCACCTGTAAAATGATTTGTCCCTATAAGCAACAACAGGCATATGTTCTACATCACATTTGGGCCCAGTCTCTGTGGCCCAGAACCAAAGTAAACACATTTTTCTGATGTAATTGTTGATTCTAGTTGAATTGGTGCAATGCAGTCATAGCTGTGAGAAACATTTTATTTGGACCAGCTCTCAACCAGAGCTCAGAGAGGTTGCCTACCTGGCAAACCAGCAACAGTAGCTTGTTTTCACAACGTTCTCCAAGTTTTGTACTCAGAGGAGCATATAAAAACATTTTAAAATGTGGGTTGTGGTCCTTCTCCAACTGACATTTGAGTAAATCAGAAGTAACTACAACGAAGTCAAATGCAGCTCACCCGGTATATATGAGATGGCCTTTATGTTCCATCCCCTTGAGGAACGTGCTTAATCTGTTTGGGGACACACATCACAGCTTTTTTTCCTCCTCTCTTCAGTTTCCTAATGTAAGTACTGGCCCCCAGATGAATGTAGTAGCAATAGCAACAATAACTGGAGCTCACTAACTGAATGCTTCAACTAAAATGCCTGCATTGTGCTAGCTACTCCTTTGAAATGATACCACTGCTTTTACTCTTCACTGTCATGATTCACATGGCTAAAAAAGGGAGGGAAATTAAGAAAAGAATGTAAAACTTTTCACCCAGCACAACAATAGCAAGAGTTTTATGTATGATAGATTTTTGAAGAAAAAAAGTGTAAAGTTACTATAGTAACATCTTTTTTCAAAGTTTTAAAAACCCAGCATAAGTTTCTAGATGTACTAAACTCAACAAAGCTCTCTGGTTTTTTCTGTGATTTTGTGAGGCTCAGGGTTTCAGTAACTTTTAGGAGACATCCCTCTGTAGGTAAGCTTGTTAAGTAGTATATAGTATATAAGCCACAGCTACGCAACTAAGGTTGGGAGACATGGGTGTAAACACATAAAAATGGTGGCTGACTAAAACCATTTGCAAACATGAGGTGCTATTTTTTTGTACATATTTTCAGGTATGAAAGGGATTGCACATCTGATTTATTTCAGATTTTTGTGGGTTTTAAATATGGAAAAATTAATTGTAAAAAATTGGGGGGGAAATGTTTTATCACTTTTAAGGGACAATCAAAAATCAAATAGAAGTTTTCCAAACCAGCTTTTTTACCAGATGCCTGAAAAAGTTTCACTTTGTGTTATTTTTATATGAATTATTCCCATTCCCCATAACACAGAGATGTGTTGATGACTTTCCTGTTTACTCACACATTTAAAATAATCATGGAAGATTCAGAATATTTCTTACTAGCAGGAGAGAAAGAGAAGGTAGGAAAGGAAGTGTCATAGAATAGAGCAGCTGCAACTCTAGGCACTGGCAATGTGTTTTTGCTGTGCTATAACAATGACCCAGCAGCAAGAACAAGCACATTTAGTCACAGGAGTTTTCAGTGGGAGGAACAATGGGATTGCCTGAAACTTAACATTTTGTCACAGAATATCTAATTGAACTCTCTCACTGACACTGTGTGCACATGGAAACAAATTGATGTTGCAGATCTCTACCCAGTGTTCCCAAGTCATTTGCAGAAAGTCATCCAATTGCCTAAGACTTAAAAGGTATTTCTTCCTCCTCCTTTTCTTTTTCTTTCCACATACACAAATAACTAATGCTGAAAGGTAGTTTTCTTCTGTTTCCTATAGTGCTGCACAGGTGGTTCATTCATTGAAAACACCTTCTGCTGTCCCAGATAGATTATTGTACAAACAAACAATGGAAACCTCTGCCCTGGCAACTGAATAGAAAGATCCCAGCCATTGAAGTTGTAAAGTTTCTCCAGCTTTACTCACGCTCTTCAATCAAAACCTTCTGTGAATCAGAAAGAATTAGCTATAAGCCATTTTAAACAAAAGATGAACATCTGGAAAGGGATTACCTAAGCACAAATATACAACAGAAATCTGGGAGTCGCAAAATGATAATCTCTCTGCATTCTTAAATGACTTAAGCCAAAATACCTTGCTTGTATTGTAAGTTTTCTTTTCAGGCCCCTTCCATCTATACTCTTTCCTGAAATGAACCCATTTAATACCTGAAGGGTGACCTAGTTCTAGATGTTTAGCTGGATTGATCATCCTGTTAGTTCTTATACTGTGAACCAGGATGATGTTCTCTAGTGTAGATGTGGCATTAGCCAGTATCAAATTAGTCTCATAATTGTAATTTCTATTTTAGAAAAATCCTTAATTTCTTTTTACTTTTTCACTTGGCCGATAAAGGCTACTTATGCACAGAACATAAGGCTGTCATTATTACTCTTAATATGATTTTCCTAGGGAATTGGTGTCAGAATCCAGTGCATTTAACTCCTGCCTAAGATGCGGGCATCTAAAAGTAGTAGACACCACTCTCCGCTGAAAATCCCATAGATACTTAGCAAATTTTGCTACTCGTGTAATGCCAGAGATGTCTGCTGCTGGGACGTAATGTTTAACTCTTCCCTGCACAGTGATAGAGGCGAGTATAAATTCTGCCCAAATTCTCCTAAGAAACTGAAGTTAATGTGCTCAGAACTAGAACTAACTGAAGTTGATGGAGATAGGAAGGGGGATGAATTTTATAAACAACTGCATTGAACAGTAAGGAAAAGCACAAACACATGAGAAAAAGCCAAAAGCTTGAGTTTCTTGGCAGATCAGGTGAGTAAGATAGGAAAGTAATACGTTTACATGCATTGGCTCTCCCTTGTAAGTCCTGAGGTCTATCTTTCTCCAGGGACAGCCCAGGCAACTACTGTAGGGTTGCCTAAATGTAGGATTAAGTGCCCATGTGCATAGATGATCATCCTCCCTTCAATGTGGTTGAAACCAGCAAAATCACAAGTTACCACAGAATGACAGAATCATTTTGGTTGGAAGAGACCTTTAAGATCAAGTCCGACCATTCACCCTGCACTGCCAGGGTCCCTAAAACATATCCTTCAGTGCCACATGTATGTAAGTCTTTTAAACACTTCCAGGGATGGGGACTCCGCCACCTCCCTGGGCAGCCTGTTCCAATGCTTCACATCCCTCTCTGTAAAGAAGTTTTTCCTGATACCTAACCTAGATCTCCCCATGTGCAGCTTAAGGATATTTTTTCTCATCCTGTCACTTGTTATATGGGAGAAAAGATCAACCTCCCCACCTCTCTACAATCTCCTTTCCAGACATGAAGTTCCAGCATGCACTGTGAAAGCAGACATCTTGGTAAAGGTGAGAGGACTTCTTAATACTGCTGAAGGAGAAGATGTGCAAAATCAACTTTCTCTAGACACCAGAGAAAAGGTTTATTTGAGATGTGCTCGTAATTAGTCACTGGAGAAAGCAGAACTCTCTCTTCTGAGGACTAAGTCATATCTAGTATTTTTTTCTTCTCACTTTGGAATATTCACAGCATGTGACTCCTATGTAGATTCTCTAACATTCATCAAGACTGAACTCTGCTGCAACTTTTATATCTTTCATCTAAAAATATCAGCCAAACACAAGTCTGTCAGAAAATGAGCTTCATTTTTTGACACTCGTGAAATGATCTCTTCTAAGTAATTCATCCACAGGTCTTAATAAAAGGAAAAAAAAAAAGAAAAAGACACATTTTTCCAGTAGAAAAAAATTCAGTGAAAGAATAGAGTGCAATTTAAAAACAACAACAACAACAAAATTGTAGAAGTATGTTTCTAAATAGAGAGATGGGGAGACAATGAAAAGGAAGCCGTAGCACATTGGTGGAACTGTGCTGTTGGGACTGACGTACTCAGCAGTGGTGTCCTGGTCTGAGTTCGAACAGAACTGGTTCTGTTCAGTGATTTTACTGTTCAGCTCAGTCTCTGCTCAGTGACTGCACTGTCTGAAGTTAACGGCACATTGTTGCAGACAGGGTCTGCTTCTCTCAGTGACAGCGCTCGATGTTGACAGTTACTGCTAGGGGTTGGGGTGCAGAAAGGCTCTGGCTTCTACACGCTGCTGTGCAGACCAAGGTCACTGCTAAATCCTGTGTGCCACGGTGGGGGTGCAGGGAGTGAGAGGCTGCACCTGCGGGGAGGAGCGGACAGGACAGGTGACCATAAACTGACCAACAAGATGTTCCATCCCATAGATGTCATATTCGGTACAAAGCTGAGGGATCACAAGGGTCTCACTCTTGCTCTCTTTTTAAATGGCTGGTGTCTGAGGAGGACTCTGTCCGTTCCACCTGTAATCCCAATCTGTACATTCCTGAACCCTGTTCCAGAATCCAGCTCCTGCATCCAGTTCCCATCTGCTGCTGAGGCCCAGCCTGGGTCTTCCTCAGTGCCTGTCCCACAGTATCAGTAGTGATGGTGATGTGTTTGCCACCAGGGGGTTGGGTTTGGAATTGGTATTGTATATATTTGTATATATTTCATTTTATCTTATTATTTTCATTAAAGCAGTTATAGTTTTCTTTTCCAATATGTAAGTCTTCTTGCCTTACTCCCTTTCTTTTTTCCCTTTGGGAAGTGGGGTGGGTGGTGGCGTGTGTAACAGAGGGCATCTATACACACACCTGTCATATAATGGCTGGACCAGCTTTAACACATGACAATTGGTAACAACAGTTTTTCTAGTCAAAATGAGAAATTTCTCCCTCTGCAATGCTGAGTTTAGCAGCCATAAGTTGGACTTTATTCATGTGAAAGGGTTAGTGCAGGATGCCCCACACAAACTATAGGTTGCAGAAACGTAGAAAGAGTTGGAAGGGGAGTGGTGGTTTTTCATGTACCTCAAAGATCTCAAGAATTTTCTTCAGTGCTTACCATTCTACTTCTCCAACTCAACTAGTTCAACAATTACAAGAAGCCTGTGAGGAGACACACCTTTGATTTTAAATAGATTAAAATAGCCTAGGGAGAGACAAAAGATCAGTGCTAAGATAGGTGAAAAACCTTTGGAATAAATACAGAAAATTATACTGTTTGCAAATATTATACGTTTATTATGATGGGTTCTTTTTAAAATGGGCGAGAGTAAATAATCCAATTTTCTTTGCATTTTATTGAGAAGAGCTGCCCAAAGTAATCCTCTGTGCTCTAGAATACAGGTGAAAGCCAGGCTGGAGTAGCACCAATGCCAGAACTTAGACTGGGAATCACCTGGAATTTTTGATTTTCCACAGGCCAACTACAAATTTTACAGGAGTGCAAAACGAACTTCATTCCAGAACTGACTCAGTCAAAGCCGAAAGAATGAAATTAAGACTCTATCTCCATCTCCTCGAAGTCTCAGAGACCCTGTAAAGAGTTAGGAGGTCTTCACAAGAGAACGTGCAGTATCATCTACCTCCACACATGCTCGGTAGTACATGCAACCGTGCTTAAGTTGCCACAGCATCAGCAAGAAGCGGTGTTTGCATAAAGAGGGAAAAGCAAACAAACCACTGCTTGTGCAGTAAAAGAGCATTTTACCGCTTTGGGGACATTTTGCCATGGTTTTCTTAACTGTCAGCTAGCCTGCTCCCAAATTTGAGATAGACAGGTCTCCTAAGGGAAGTGCCTGTGTTCCCAGCGCAGTTTGTGGTAAGAATGATTGTATCTGAGTGGCTTTAGAGGAGGGTCCTGTCTGTGTGACTTATATATCCATAGGAGAAATAAAACCTTAATCTAGAAATTCTAGTTTGACAGGCCCAGAACAGAAGTAGAGGATTTGTTTTAGGTGAACTGGATGAGCTTACACGTTCATCAGAGACCCATATTTTGCAACTCTCTTCAGGTATTTTGTCAGAGTTGTTCAACATTGTACTACTCTTTCACAGTCAGAGTACCGGAATCTTTGAAGACCTGCCTGGACTTACTTTGGCAATGCATCAAATAATAAGATGACTGGTTTTCATTTTAGTGTTTGTTTCTGTAATGAAATCTCACAGATTTCTTGGTTTCTTGGATTAATTAGAGGGGGTTAGTTTCTTTTCCACAATATTTCTTGATTTTGTAGCAAGTAGCAAGATTCAGTCTCTGAATTGATCTCTCTTCCTTTATGTATCTGAGGCATCTTATAGTATATCTGAATGCACAGATAGATCGTTATAAAATGCATTCACACCACTGAACTTGAATTTTGTTACGTGTATACTGGTGAAGAAACACTTTTAATAAATTGTTTTTATTATTGTTTTATGTTCCACATACTGACCTTTATTAATGGAGAAAGAAAAATGCAAAGTTGTAGAGATCCCGTCTGTCCTTAGTGCTCATTTTGGAGCTGTATCAGGAGTACACAGAACAGCCTTGTTTCAAGCCATGAATTTACGAACTGATGATTTTATGAAATCAGACTCTTATTGTTATTCTAATACAGTCTCATTCCCTTTATCACCCAATTTTTCTGCAAAGTCAGCTCTTACTCTGTTTTCCTGTAGGGTGACACGGACGTACATGCCCACTTCCATCTGCTGTACGTTGTGGCAAGTAACGAGTGATCAGATAGGCAGTTACTGAATACAAGCAGCTCCTGCTGACGTCAGTGGCTGAATGCTTTTCCTTGGCAATGGGTCCATGATCTCGTCCTAGGATAACCATGTGTTTGGTCTTCTCATCTGCTTCCTGACAGTTGACTGTAAAACCATTATGGGGTTCCTTCTTTACTCTCCATGTTAAAGACTGAACTGGGCAGCAATTTGCAGCTCTTTTTCTGAATCCGGGGTAAAGGTAATCTGCTGTTAATTTTTCATGGTCTTGTCTGTGAAATTAATGCATTTCCATCAAGCATTCCTTTTGCTAGTTTAGAGGTAAAATAGTGTTATTCTGCAGAAAAAGATTTCAAGAAATGGTACAAAAAACATAGCAGAGGCAGATTCAGCAGCCAACCAGCTTCTTTCTTTTAGGTCGACTGTAGAAATAGAATGTAGTGTAATTAAGTTTATTCCCAGTTCTGTCATGTTGTTAGAGAAAAACAGCCTAGAAACCCTCCTCAGGGCGGTCAGGCAGGGATGAGAGGGGTGGTAGGTATCACCAGATGGCGCTGGTATATACGGCGTGCAAGAGCCGCTCGGGCTGTGAACGCCGCTCCGCTCGCGCTTGCGTCTGGACTGGCGTTTGAAAAGTTGTCGGGAGGAATATCGAGATTGTCTCCTTGCCGCAATTTCCTCTGAAGAGCTCTTCTGAGAGGCAGTGATTCCAAGGCAGTTGGTTTTGTGTGGACGTTTCAGGGAGCACGTTTTTCTTGGGTGTTCAGCTACCGGTGGTAATGGGCTGGAGCGGGAAATCTGCTGCCCTCCTTTGCCAGCGACAGCACCCAACAGGACAGCAGTGAGCAGCAGACCCTGGGCTCTCAGCCTTCGACCTCCCTGCTCAAACCTGCCTTTCTTGCTTTTCTGGATGGTCCACTTACCAAAGAATTAAATATAAACGGTTCAAAGGATTGGCTCTCTTGTGGCTGAATTCTGATCAACTTTGTGATTGGACCATATTGTTTTATATTGCATTGTATTGTATTGTGTAGCATTATATTGTATAACTACATGGTACGATGCATTAGTGTTTTTCAGCTGGTGGTATCCCCAAACACCTACAGCCCAATAATTATGTGGGAGACTTCTATGCACTAAAATTGCTCAATTTTGTAATAAAAAAAAAAAGGCAAAACCCCAACACCATCAGTAATTGAAAAGAGCCCGACAGAATTGTGCTCATTTGGAAGGTGCAGGTGTTGTGTAGCAAAACCTGAGAATACTCTTTATTTCCTTAAAACTATTTGGAAATTTAGGGATCATCACCAGAGTTGAGATGACTTTCACTCTTCTATGTGAATACATGAGGACAATTTACATGTTCAGTTTTCAATTAAAAGTGTAGTTTTTATGATTATTTTTTGTTGTTTAGAAATATCATAATTGGGGAAAGGTCAAAGAGAAATTTGAAAGCATCATCTTTTTCTTCTGTTTGGGAAAATGGGCAGCATTCCTTTGTTTTTAACATTGGGCAGCAAATCTTGACTGTTTTTAGCTAGCTGTGACACTTAACTATAATAGAATCCTGCCAGGACTTTAAAACCAACATATTTGCCTTCTTTCTTTCCTATTCCCTAAGAGTTTGTAGGTTCTTTTTCAATCACAGTTGGTGGAGGAATCTGATTTGTGGTTCAGTACAAGCGTACTGAGAAAAAGTACCACCTCTTGCATTATTAAATCACTCCCTGCAGCCTCTAGGGATCCTTCTATGTCTGTGATTCTTGTAGGATCCGGATTGATCTTGTTTATCTTGTAAAATTTGATAGGATTGCAGTTCAAAGGGCTGTGGTAGATGTACTGTCTGGTTTTAACTCCTTGATGTACTCAGAGATGTTCTTGTGTACATGGATATAGACATACCCACCCGGGACTGCATTTGCTAAGGTGCAGAGCAACGTGGCTCCGCTCCAGCAAAGCACTTAACCAATTGCTCAGCATGGAGCCGCTGGCCTCCAACCAAGAGAGAGGTACTGTGACATGACCTGCATTTTGAATTGCATTCAGATTTATGGCTAGAGTTGGTCTGAAAACAAGGATAGGTAATCCAAATATGGTGTTTATTTTTCATTGAAAGGAGGTATTCACGAAGGTTAGCTTAGCCTAATAGAGTCACTCCCAAAGACCTCCTGGGGAAGCCCACCTTGTTCCTCTCCCTGTAAAGCATGTGTCTAGATAGATTAACCTTGTGATCACAGAATCATCTGGTTGGAAGAGACCTTTAAGGTCTTCAAGTTGTTTAAGTAGCTTCATGACTCAGTACTTCTTACCTCAGCCAAATACAGTGACAAAGTTTGTGTTGAACAAGTGTGAGTTATTAACATGGACAATGAATGTACAGCAAATATGTAATCTGGATGGCAAAATAGGTTAAAATGATGATACATGACCCTAGGATATGTTGTAGTACAAATCCATGCAAGAGTGCATCAGAGCATCTTCTTTTATGCTCTCTTTGCATTCTTGATTTTAGGGGTATTTTCTTCAAACTGTGCTTAACTTTTTTCTGGATGTAAAATTAAACTGGGGGTTAATCCTTTGAGGCACTAGCACTCATAATCCTATGGCATGAAGTGTAGAAAAGAAGAGGAAAGCATCTCAGCGGACAGGGCAGAAGATGATTGGTAGCAACTGGCTCCCTAGTACTTTAGATGAGTGTGTTGCAGTAAATGAAGTATTTCAAGGCAAGAGGATAAGTTTAGGAAACTGTAAGTATTTCCCAGTTCTTTGCATGGATTTTGATCATTTATTGCAACTGTGGCTGATTCTTTCCAAGAAGGCTTTCCAGTGCACTATCTGCTCAGTTCCTTCAGCGTATAATGAGGTAACCCTGGCATCTGGATATCGTTGCAAATAAATGATAATTTTATTTGACAATCCTTGTCCCTTATAGTATGATTATCTGGTGGTCCTATCTGATTTAGTCTCGTGTTAGTAGGTTCAGATAGTAGCTTTAAATGTGCTTCCTCCTGCCTAAGCCCAATCCTAAGCAAAGGTAAAAAACTGCAGGTAGTCAAAACCTGATTTTCATTTTGTGTGAAATATTAAACTATTGCCTTTTGGCTGCTGAAATGTGAAATATGTATCTTATTTGACTCTTGATCTTACAATCAATACACTATTTTTAAAAAGTCAAATGATACACAAACAAAGAAAACCTAGCACTGACCTCAAATTATAGTTTTTTCCTATATATTTTCTCTTCGATGCATGATGATAGCATCAAATTTTCTGTCAGAAAAGACAGAGCCTAGAGAAGCACCTGTGCTATTTGGACTGCACAGCTGTGGATGTTACTCTCTACCCAGAGGGAATATCTTGGCTGACCTCCACAGAAATGGACCTGTTTTCTAAGGGGAAGGAGTCCATTGGTATAAAGTTCATGTCCTCCAATACATCTGCTGATTCGCACATGTAAAAAAATTCTGGGAACAAAGAGCTTTGAAACACCTTTAGTGAAAGATGATTTCACATGGTGGTATTGAAGGTAGGTGGAGCAGGATGAGGTCCATTCTCCAGCTCACATCTGTCATTGTATTCTCACATACACCATCAGTATAGAGTAGGAGACCCGTTTTGATCTATGCTCGTTGTTTCTGTTTAAAAAGAAGCAAAGCTGAAAACACACACTGAAGCTGTACAGGTTCTCAGCTGGAGTAACTCCTGAAGGATGCTGGGCCCAGTGGGAATTAAAAAGTCAGACCTGCTTCTCAGCTTCAAGCTTCCTCTCCCAGGCATGCAGCAAATGTGTTATTCGCTCCTCGGTCCTTTGCACGACACACTGAACTTCCCCTCAAATAAGTCAGCCCAGCATGAGAGCACCATAGTGAGCCTTTCGGGCCTTCCTCTGTCCAAAATTTGTGTCATTTTCAGCCACATTAGGACCCCCAGTGGGACTGACCTTCCTCCACTTGAAATAAGAATCAAGACTCATTAACTTCTGTGGAAAGGGGGAAACAAAGTAAAAAAGACAAGTTATACAGAGCACTGAGAGCCCATAAGACAGGCAGTAGTCATGCAAATGCAATATTTAGACTACTTTAAATGCATATTATTTGGAACATACACAGCAATATTTTGTAGTTTCCTTGCAAACAAAGCTTCTGTGTGTGCAAAGTGGTTGGTGATTCGGCAGTGAATAGCCACCCTACGGGGCAGACTAGTAGAGGCCACAGCCGAGGCAAAACACTCTATGCCAAGTCCCTTGTTTTGGAGTGTATCCTGGTAGAGCAGATTGTGACATTCAGCTTTCACTGTGGGTATATTAGAATCTCCATCAGATCATGAACATGACAATTAT
>NW_010405284.1:360-11451 GCF_000710305.1 Buceros rhinoceros silvestris | reverse complement strand
AAGAGTTTACTGTGCATTTTCGTGGAAGGCAAAACACAATGTATGGGAATAAATGGTTCAAGTTTTCTTACTTCTGCAGTACTGCTTTAAGCCTAATGTACTTCAGATTGATTTTGAAGACTTCAGTTCTTCTGTCAGCTTTGTTTGTTTGTTGGTGAACCCAAATCCTACTCCCCCCAAAAAGGATATGAGACTCTGGACTCCTTTTGTAAAACAAAACAAATCTGCAAAATGCTACATAAAGTCCCAAGAAAATCTTATAGAAGAAAGAGCCAATGCTAGAACCAGATACGCTTCGATGTGTGTAGGCAGATGTGTACAGTTGTAGAGCTAGAAGTATGTACATGCTTCTTTGTATGGTCTACTCTGAGGGAAGAGGATAGTCATTCCACTTGTAAATCCATGCCTCACCATCCCTATGTGCTAGTCATGTGTGAACTGCAATAATAGATTTGCCAGGTAATCAGTCCAAATATCTTACTTTTACTAGAAACTACACAAGAGGCCGTGCAAAACTATAACACTGACGGGAGCTGCTAAAGCAAAAAATGTCTCCTCTGTTTTGATCATTCCAAAATGCTATTCATGCAAAGGTTATTTGGCGAAACCAAAGCTAAGGCAAACCAGATTCATTCCCATGTTTATATACCACTGTACGCGCTGTCTACAAACCAGGCTGTGTAACGATGGGACTAACCTCTAAGTGCGGGACTGCAAACAGGTAAAACAGATCACCGTCTTTCTGTAAGAGAAGCCTTCTTCTGGAAACAGACAAGCCAGGCAGATTTTAATTAAAATCACATCCTGGGCATTTAAGTTTTCAAAAATTATTAGTATGACAGAGGTTACCTTTTCTTGTGACTACTATTATTACCGTCAGACTGCCTGCTTCAAGTGGGGGGCTGAAGGTTACATATGGGATGGGGGAATGTAGAGTTAGTTGGAAGGGGTTAGTACAGGGGGCTGTAGCCTTGGAATGCTCTTTGTTGGCTAGTGGTCTCTTGCTGTCTTGTCTACAGCTGTGCAAAAGACCCCTTAGGACATTATGTATAGCCCTCAGCAGTGACTGCACTGCTATAAACTGCAGGTGACTCTGGTCAAATCCAATTTCTCTTCCTGAACAGAGCACATGCTATCACTGCTGCATATTCCTTGCCAAAGTAAACAGGAATAACAACTTTATGGGTCATTACAGAGAATTTATTTCAAATTTATGCTTGGTATTGTTCTATTTCTTTAAATAATTTTGCACTGTTTGTATTTCTGCACTTGTAATTGAAGCTAATGGAGCGTGTTGGAATAAGATGACGTTTGGGTGTATGTAAATAGTTTTATAGATGAAAAGATGAGCTGCTTAGCTTAGTAAAGGACCATGCTCATCTTTCATGAAGCAAAATCAGGACTCACAAAGAGGCTTTCTAGGAACGTCTTTATTATTTTTTTACTGTTGGCACTGACATTCCTGTGATTCATCAATGTGCATTTTACAAATAAAGCTATGCCTCAAAAGGATGAAATGACCTACCCAAGGCTGAACAAAAACTTGTGGTGTGGTCAACAGTTGACTCACACTCCTAAATCTCTGTTCTACTCTATTGTACTATTCTTTGGCGCCTAACCAACGCTTGTGCCTTGAAAAGTCTTCCCTTCTGGAAACAAGTTTTGTTTCAGCTCTGAGGAGCGCAACCACTTTAAAAACAGAGGAGAAAAAAGCACAGCTTTGGGGAAAAGTATAAAAAAGGCACAAGAAAAACAAATTATTTCATAGTTTAGAATTCCACTTTGAAGTGCATTTTGGTGATTATCAGATAAATCCCTAAGAACAGAATTGGAATGACACTATATATGTGCTTGAAGCAGTTCTCTCTTTAATGGATCTTTTGGAACTTGCCTAAGTTGCCATGAGAAACCTATTTTTATCATGCTGTACTGTAAATATTTTAGTACTGAAATTGGCTTTTAATAAAATTAACTACAAGTTCAAAATGTTTAATGGACTCCATGGCAGTAAAATTAAGAAGAATGTCATTTTGCCTCTTTAATGTGCCCCCAAACATTCTTGCAATGAATTAGAATGTTGATTGTTATTTTTCAGCTCAGGACTTGGCAGGTGTGTAACGCGACTCCTGATAGCAGGAGAGCAGATTACATTCTCCTATAAAACCATTTCTAAGGGACTTGGCACAAAAACTGTTATTGCATGTCTGCAGGTGTTTAGTAATTGGATTAATGCAGAGCAGAAGGAATGTCTGACACCCCAGCACTGAGAAATGCTGAGGAAAGACACATTCATTTCTGAGAGTAACCTGGAATGCATGATGACAGCCTGTTCACACACAGAGAGCCAGATCTAAGCCTGCAAGTTTAAAATTAACTGCTGTGAGCAATCACCTTCCAGAGAAAAGTTTATCCAAACCTAAATACAATAACAGGAGCTCTGTTAAGTAAGGAGGTAGGGAGCTTTGGGCTATATTTTGATCCTATTCCAAAAGCAACTTGCATAACCTTAGCAAAAGTCCTTATATCATGCATATTACGGATCCCTAAAATCCGAGATGTCTAATAAAAATGTCCTTGATAAACATATAGACCCTCAAAATTCTGTAAAGGTATAGGGAATATAATATAATGTCAGATCAAGGGCTTTCAGGATAAACTGATATTCTTTTAAATATCTTGATTATGAATTAGAAAGGCCAAAGACATAAATCTTTATATACTGATGAAAATACTAAACTAAGGAGTCCATTTGAACTAGTAAACACTAGAAATACATTTCTAAAATGGTCTCAACTTAGGCCCTGTCAGTGCTCAGAAGAACACTTGAATGCAATCTTTGGGTTCACTAAGTTTATATGTACAGTTGTCTTTGAAAATTCACTTGAGCAAAGGTACTGATTTAGAAAGCATCCTTTGCACATGTGGTTTATAGATTAACAGCAGAGGGATTTAGGGATAATTTTTTTTTTTTTTTTTTTGTGCTATCTTGTGCTGGGAAAACAGGACCCCTGAGAAACAGTTCTCTGCTGCTGGGGCTCTTGGGAGGATGGAAGTGATGTGGGTCCAGTGAGGGCACCTTAGACAGTATTAGCTTTTCTATCTGTTAGGGTATTACTCTTCAGGTCTACATTGTGAGGAAGAATAAAAAAGGTGCCGAGGTGAGTGACCAGTGCAGTATGCTTTTTGGCTGTCTGGTTCCTGTGGAAGCTCTACTGTCTAGATTCAGGTAGGTGAGACCAATGCTGTGTAACTGGATTTTTGGCTGATTAGAAGAGCAACCAAATAATGTTCATGACAGTTCCACAGTGCTTCTTCCAGGCCACGGAGAAGTCTCAGGCAAGGATCTAAGCTCTTTTGGCTTTTGCATTATCTCTCTGGCCTTTATGAACAAAGATGAGGAGTGGATACGACTACACGCAATTTTCTTATGTTGGTTGGTTAGAACTACAATTTACTGAAATAAGCAGTGGCTTAATTTCAAGACGAAGTAAAATTTGTTTCTTTATATTCTCCCTATGAATTTACTAGCAAATAAGAATCCTAAGGGAGGATATATTCTTAAGACTAAAATAGATAAAGAACATTTTTATTACACCATATTGCCTATGGAAAATACCAGTTTCCTTGGTGAATTTAGTCAAAATACACCTGCCTTTTGGGAATAACACCTGAATATTTTACCAGAATCTTGAAAGCTTTGTCGTATGCAATGAATGACGTTTCGTTGGGGATCAGGAGTTTAATGAGCATGGAGCAAATGGCAGCATTATGGAGGTCACCGAGAACTCTGCACTGACTTCCAGATGTGACAGTCACAACTCACTCCCACTGCAGTTGAAGTTGTCAAACAACTTCCATTATAGCTTTGTCTTTTACACACACTTTCTCCAGACTTGATCTCTATCAGAACATTTATTGTAGAGGACATAGACAATAAAGGATTGACTGCATGTATAATAGAGCTCGTATTGCACAGATAAATACAGATGCACAATCTACTGCTTTAAAAGTTCTTTGGGATGAAAGGTTCAGCCTCCCTCAAAATCAGGGAGTGCTATATCACCGTTTCCTTCACAGAGATAGCTCTGCCTCAGTTTAGATCCTTTCTGGGCATTGTATGAATCAGGCCATAGCATGGAGTGTGCATTTCATGTGGTGCGGGGAATGCTTCATTTAAATTTTACCAACATTCAGATGTTTGATTTTGGAGATTTAACACTCCTTGCTCATCGGCTTTTATGATTTTTTTTTTCCTTTTTCTTTTTTTTCCAGAGCAGGAAAATTAAAAAAAGTCTGTGGTGAATCCACAATCTTGAGCATTACATTCCTGCGGCACAGAACTGCTGTGCAGAATGATGATGCTGACCATATAGGCTGACAGCAGGATGTTCTAATAGGGAAATTAATATTGCTTGAATGACTCAGGGAACAATCAAAGCAACCAGTTTCATATCTAGATATCTCTTTTCCTAGAAAGGTGATGGTGTTTCTGTCAAACCTTTTCCAAATTTACTCCTTAAAATTGGATTAGCCCCTGAAAAACAACTTTAAACAATTTCTGAGAAAGCCTCTGAAGCCCAGATTTCCCTGCAGGTGAAGGAATGGCTGTGTACTAACAAAGTATTGCAACAGTGGGAACTAGAAGGAAATAAAGGAATAAGTTTGCAGATGTTTGCCCTGTTTGTACACTTCCTATGAATTCACTTAGAGTCTTTTGTTGCACACAGGAAAATAAGTTATCTGGACCTTTGTTTGGACTCAATACACATTGTTATTTTCTTGTGTAAGTTCTTATGAAAGTTACAGAGTTCAGACAAAAACAATTGCCTCAACCTCCTTTATTGTCAGTGGAGACAGAGTGATTTATCCCACTTTTCTTGAACATCTGGCTTAGGAGTTGTCTTATAGAGGTACCTGTATATCTCCACTGACAAGAAGGGGACTTTGAGTAAGTCTTAAGTCAGCCTGAGACTAGAACCATACTTTCAGACTATCACATTAACGGATCTGACTCTCATTCCGGCCTGAGATATCAGGAAGGGTTCATTATACATCGTTACAGTGAAACAATACTTTCTTCTCTGAACGAAATGGAACTATGCCATAAAAATTTTGTACTACTGAAACAACTGTGACACAGCTATATTAGGCAAGGCTCACTTCTCTTCACATATTCTGCACCCTCAGGAACAGATCTTGATAGATTTACTGTCTGTGAAGAGAAGCATTGTCCATCTGCAGTCTCACTGATTTCAGGGAGCATCCTCTGGGAGAGGGTTGTGCTTCAGTGTAGCAGGGCTGATTCACCTACACTCTGCATTTACTGAAGGGAATTACAGACACTATTACCAGTATTTACAACCCTTAACAAAGAATTTTGTTAGTTCTCCTTTCACATGAATATTACTATTAAAATAGAAAGTCCATGCTAGAAGGTCCTAGTAACACAGCAGTTTTAACCACTGTCCAATTCTATATCTCGACTGGTTTTTTTACATTGTACTCAGTATGATTGTAGGTTACGAAGTTTTAGAAAGCAATTTTTTCCACAAGTGGAAGAAAAAAATGCAGACTTCACTCCAAGGATAGATTTCATGCTTTTCAGGAAGAAAGATGGTTGAAATGGATTGTCTACCTGAATATTAATTATTGCACCCTGTATTTTTAAAGAATCGTTAACTGTGCTACAGAATATACCTTGCTACAGAATATACCTTTTTTTTAAAGAAGTTTGAAATTCCTACCACATCATAGTGTGCTTTAGTTTCCCTCTCCTATTTCTGTATCTAAAACAATTCAGAATATCAAGACGTGCCAAGTAGAGGTAGAGATGTGTTCAGACCTGTAACCTTACAGGTTCACAAAGTCTTCAAAGTTGAAACTGGTAAGATCAGGTTACATTTCATCACAGAGGATAAATTTATGCCTGTAAGCTATAACCTTTGGTCAGTCTCTGTTTCTTCTTATTGGCTAAGAGATATACTTGTGCTATTCATCTGTCATGCGGTCACACTGAATAAAATTATCTTTCTTTTGTTTTTCATTTGTTTTACTGGCTACTTACATCTTCATCAAAGATGGGAGCTATCCAAATGGACTCTGTGCCTACCTACAGAAAACAAACCAAATATTTTTAACATTCTCTCCACTGTGCCAATGCAAAGGATGGTGATTGCTGGGGCTGCTGTAAAAACTGAAAACCAGAATAGTAGTTACGTACATAGCAATTGAATTGAGAAAACACTCAGTTGTTATTAACATCATGTTTGTGTAGTCACAATGGAGAACTCTGGGGCCACATGTATACCAGTGAATAAAATGGATCAGATTTCTCCTTTGGTTCTGTGGCCTATTGACACGAGTGAGCTCGTGATTAGCCAGCTGAACTCTTTTACTTTCCAAAACTGTGTGGCTGCCTCCAAAGAAGGCTGTTGTTTTTTGGGTTAGCTAAGACCTGACAAGTTTGTCCAGACGGTATCTGGAAGAGTATTGCTTTAGATCAAAATGGTGCCAAGAATTGTGCTATTAATTTAACATCATGACCTGGCCTTAAAATGCTAATCTAGAAGTAGTGAAAAATGCCAGAACCAGAAACCAGCACAGTGCCACTCAGACCTTGACATAAGCTGCAAGATCGAGAGGACAGTTATATATAAATGTGGGTACTGCAAAGACACACATAATTTTCCCTCTGCATTGCAGAATGGAATAAAAAGAAACTAAGTTTCTTCTAAAATTTGGGAACGGACGTATGCTCTTGCTGCTACTTTTAAATGTCTGTGAGGTACAATTTACTTTCTGTCATTCAAGAATGTTCCTTTTATCAAAGGAAGACAGTATGTGAACAATATATTAAAAGTTTGTCATGAAAATCCAGCTTCACAAAATCAAAACAATATGAAGCATTCTCTTCTCCCCAAATTATGAGGGTTTCAAATTTCAGTCTGAATGGATAGTTCTGTTTCTCACCCAAACATATTTCTTGGACAGCTCCTGGAAACCTGATAACTGAACACTGTGCTTTATTGGGAGCCCTTCTGAGTTTCCACACCAGCCTGCACCTGAGGGTACACTGAAATACATGGCTGTTCATAGCTGGAACCATGAATCTATGTATACGCATCTTGTATGCCTTCATTATAGAGTGTATTTAGATATTACATCTAACTTCTGTCTTTAACACATAATCATTGTACTGAATTCTGGTGGTGTGTCTGGTGTGGGCCAGCTTCTTTTATGGTGAAGGAATTGATGCTCAGGTCCCTATTTCACCTGACTGGGCAACCTCTGGATCCTACGCTCATTTTACAAAGAGGACAATTCTCTCAAAGGGATCAAAGTTTTTGGGGCACAAGCAGATAATTGTGGGAAGACACTAGAGAAGAGTCAAGTCCCTCAATTTGTTGTGAAATCATGAGCCCCTTAGGTGATTTCAGGAAAAAGCACCTCCAGATTTTGCCTGTGAGCGCAGCTCTAAGAAGGATTCTGTAACTTGTCTACAATTTTCTTTTATCGCTATCTAAGCTAATGTAGGTACAGAGATGTTAGTGCTGATTACCTTAATTAATTCTACAACAAAGACATCCTCTTCGGATTTTATTTCAAGAAGCAATTCTTGACTTTGAGATGAAAATAAATTTGGGTGCTGGACTTCAGAAGGAAAAAAAGAAAAAAAAAGTGCTGGGCTTCTGAAGTTCATTTAGTAAAATAGAGGATATGCTCCTGAAATTAGTTGCACCAGTTATCCCCTGCTTGGAGGGATCTTATTGCTAGCTGATGATACTTAGCAAAGCTGTCATTAAAACTTCCATTCTTAGATGTGTGGCGTGCCATCCTAACCAAAGGCAATGCTGTGTTCAAAGTACAGCTGTACTGGC
This sequence comes from Buceros rhinoceros silvestris, assembly GCF_000710305.1. Classification (NCBI taxonomy): domain Eukaryota; kingdom Metazoa; phylum Chordata; class Aves; order Bucerotiformes; family Bucerotidae; genus Buceros; species Buceros rhinoceros. Next base: position 3,574 of record NW_010405284.1, on the reverse strand, counting down.
AAGCAGTGCTTAAAGAAGCACAGGGTACAGCTGGTGTTGAATAAGGGTCTCCTGCATTTCTGCAGCCCAAGATGAAGCCACCAGAAAAGCACAGACAAGATACACAAGTCTGTATAGCCAATGATAACAGGAAAGTTGAACGTTAGATCAACACTAGTATAATTAGCCGTTTCAAGTGGAGATATTATTCTTCATTTCCTGCCCTCAGCTTGCTGCTCTGAGCTGTTAAACAATAGCTGTGTTTCATGCAAAAAAGTTAGGGTTTCAGAGGCTGGTAAAATGGTTCCCCTGCAGGACTAGATCCAAAGACAGATTCTCTGATGGTGTCATGGAGCTGCTTCAGATAGGCCAAGACAGCCCGAGAAACACAGAAATGGTGAGAAAAGGTAGCTCATTTCACAATCAGAACACTATCAGAATTATTTCAGTAGTGTTTTCATCCAGCTGATTTCAGCCCTTTTTACTAGCAGAGGCTTTACACACACTGTACTAAAACACAGTTAAGAGATCCTCTTCCTTTTTTTAAATTTTTTTCATTTTTTGGTGAGCTCCAGATTTCTAATATGAAGAGAGATTTCCCTTTTTGTTTCCTTACTCTGTGCACAACTCTTCTCCTCCTTTTGCCAGTCTCCTTCAACCATTTTGCACCTTTCAATCATACTCTTTCAATATTTTTTTCCTCTCAATGTTTTCTCTGCTGCATACTAGCAACTTGCAGATGCACTAAACTTTCTTTCCATGGATCCAGACTTCCTCCTTCAAGTCCAATGGGACTTGCCCTTGGCAAAGATCAGTATCCCATGGAGTCGGGCTGGACACCGTCTGAGTCAAATTTCTAGGTTCCAGGTAATAAGCAGCAGCTAGATACAGGAGAAATCTTCCCTGTTGGTGAAAGCTTATTCAGCGAGTTTTCGCAACATCTGAACTCAGCATTCTGTAGTGAGTCCAATGTGAATGTGATCTTCCACCAACTTCGTACTCATCCTGCAAAATCAGCAGGCCTGACATCATCCTACTGCGTAAGAAAAATATTTAGAAATGTCCAGTTGTAAAGTTTATATAATGAATCAATCATTAGATCTTCTGTATAATATACCTGCAGATGACAGTTGTTTGTGTGCGTACCTTTGCATTTTTGCCTGACATAGCAAGTATTTAATGATTTTTCCAAACTTTCTGCCATTTTAAAACAGCAGACTACAAAAAAATATAGGTTATATGCTCCAAAGATTTTGAATTTTTCTGCACGCACACATGCTATGGCTGAGACCAATTCTGACTATCTGCAGATGCAAACAACATGACATGCAAAAGGGATTATACATAATTGGAAGATGTGATGTGGAAAATTACTTCTTTCACTGTCACTCTATGCCTTTATTTGTTCCTGAATCTCTTATTAAGAAACACAGAACACTGCACACAAAGAAACAAACATATACACTGCACATCAGAACCTGGAAATCTCCCAAGCCACAGTCTAACAACTGGCAAAACGATCAGATAAGGTTCAACAGAAAAGCTACAATGTGATGATGGGCCTATTTGAGAGATAAGACACAAGACGTACTTCTGGTAGGACTCCTAGATAATTCAATTCCTGCTTCTGATACAAGTTTCCTATGTTACCTTAAATAAGCAATTTATGATTTCTGCTTCTTCATTTCCCTATTCTGAGAAATGAAAAAAAGACACCACTCTTTTTTCTCCCACAATTTACGCAACGTTACTGTTTATAATACAAGTAAAACTTTGTAAATAACTCTGCAAATGAGCAGAATGGACCTTACACCTAAACAAGAGTCTATTGTGTTATAAATATTACCTCATAAATAAATAATAGTTCATATATTTAAATAGTATATAAACAGCAACAAAGCATTCTTCTTTGAAGTGTTTTTGTTCTTGGTTATATAGAGCAACGAGTCATTCCTTTCTTCTACCAGAGAGTTTCTCCTTTTAAAAAGTACACGGAAGGCAAAAGGAAAGGTTGTGTGGCTGGTGTGAACCAGGATAGATAGAACAGAAAGACTGGGAAGAAGCTGTGGAAGGTACATAAATGACTTGGGAGTGTGTTTAAAGACTTTCTCTGCAATCTCTAAACCCTAAGTAACATTAAACTGTCTGCATTAGGTCTTCTTTAGCTGTATCACACAACAGATGTCGATCCCGTGAAACTTTTAAGTGAAAACATTCCGCGATTAATAGAAAAATTATGATTAAAGGATGGTATAAAGATGAGAAACCACCCGCCACTATCAACCACGATGAACATATGTGAAAAGTTACTGCAAAAGACACTGTGCATTCTACTCCTAGAAAAGAAAAAAAATGTTCCCTTTGGTTGAATAAAATGTATAAATTAAGTAAAGATGGTCCTCTCCTACTGTTTGAATCTTTCATACCAGTTTACAAGCAGTAAAATCATAAGAGCTCAGCAATAAGTACAACATTACTTCTACTCATCTGTCAATTTCAAGACATCAGAGTATATAATTTGTTGAGTAATCCTTTGAATTCCCATCTGAACATTAAAAAAGAAAAATGTTATCACTTCATGTACCTGTCTGTGACTTTTCAGACTGTAAACAACTCTCAGCGCATAGCCTGATTTTGCTGTCTGAAACCACATGGCAGACATTTGTACTAACAAAGGGTTTGTTTAGTACCGCTGTTTTATCTAATGAATGCTACAATTCTTTCCCCTCCTGAGGGCACATAGAAAAGGCAATGGAGATGGCAGAATTTTCATGGTTCATTACATTCCATTCAGGAAGAAGAAAAAAATGTCATGTGAATTAAATAACTATGTGAAACTGAAGAAAAAGTGCCAAATTCTAAATATTCATCTCATGGACCAAGAAATCATAAATAAATATACTGTAAGGAAAGCAGAGTTGGAACATAACTCAGCAAATCTTATCTCAACCCATAGCTGATCTTCTGCCTCAAGATTCCAAAGGCAGCACGGGATGCCCATCTTCTGCAGGTCCCCTGCACACCACAGCTGTGTTTCTGAGCTGGGAGCTGGGTAGGCCTCCAGAGGACGAAGAGGGGATAAGCAGAATCTCCAAGAAGGCAGAAGACAGCAGTGAGAGGTTGCAGGGATCGGGGGGCAAGAAGGGCAGAACCTGGCACGACCTGTTCAAAGGACCTGTTCAAAGACACGGCAAGGGATCAGGGCAAGCATGAGGCTGGTGGGGCAGCCCCAGCC
>NW_010405284.1:0-264 GCF_000710305.1 Buceros rhinoceros silvestris | reverse complement strand
AAGGGATGAGGGAAGGTGTGAGGCGGGGGGGCCCCCCCCAGCCACAGAAACTGGACACTGCCTTGGGGGAGGGGACAGGATAAGGCCAGGAGGGACTCGAGAGGGCCAGCAGCCAGTTCATGGGCTCTCGAAGGGGCAGCACAGGTCAGGACCTATGTTCAGCTCTTCCTAGTGAGAAAACAGAGGCTGGGGGCAGGCACAGGCCTGGCCCTGGCGGGCTTTGGTTTTCTACTGGTGCCGCTGAGGCAGCGCGGAACGTTCACC
>NW_010405283.1:37981-49557 GCF_000710305.1 Buceros rhinoceros silvestris | reverse complement strand
CCCGGAGGCAGGTTTAACCGAGCCTAAAATCCGCGGGTGTCCGTACGTCCACAGCTCGTTTATATAAGGGAGACCCTAGACAGAAGGCGAACATTGTCCCCTGGGGTTTGAAGTGCTCGGCTGCTAGCGGGGGAAAGGCATAACTGAGCTGAGGTCAGGAGAGGGGACTGCTGGGTGTGGAAAGGGAGAGCGTGTGTGCTGGCCCACTTCGTTTTTACTTGCAGGTGCTGTAGTCCTAGCCCGTTCTGGGCTGAGTTGTCCGGTGTCTGTGCGAGGAGAATGGCCTCACATCCTTTCTGCAAATTCATCTTGAGGGTGGTCTGTCAGTGTCAGCAGCTCAGCGTAAGCTTTGGTCTTTGAAGGGTTTCTGGGAAGTCAGGAGCCAGGAGGAGATCCTACCAGTCTTTCTGAAGTGTAAATACTTCTCTTCTGTTTCCCTGCACAGCTTTGCTTTCTGCTGGGCACTAAAGAAATGCTTTTGGGACAAAATGAGGTAGTAATCTTGCCAGTCAAACGAGATGGCACTTACTTTGGAAGGCTTTGGATTTCATTAGCAGTATCCTGTAGAATTGACCATGAGTTGCTGCTCTTAGGCTGTCTTCCTATATGTGTTGCATAATTTGCAAGCAGTAGGCTCGGGTAAAACTTTATAGTTGTCCCAGAGAACATCAGATGATGAGGTGTGTTTCCTCTAACCTTTGTGACTAGTTTCTGTGTCAACTATTTCCTAAATATCTCCAGGTTTTGGGTTGCTCTTCAGGTGCCATCCTGTCAGGCAGTAATTTGAATTATACTTCTCATCCAGGATAGGCTGTATGAGGTTATTCAGAGTCCTTGGACTATAATATGGATTTTTTTTTTTAAATCTTTCTTACTATGATCTTGCAACCCATGAGGACAAATTGAGAATTAGACTTATTTTCCTCTACATAGTGAAGTTCTGTTTCTTAGCCATTGAATAAGTTTTTTAATTCTCCGGCTTCTTATAGAAACACTTGCTGTGATGCAATTCATGGCCTTATTAAGGAAAAAAAGTTAGTGAGTCGTAATAAGCGCTGTCAGAAATAAAATTGACTCCATCCTTACGAAGGGTTCATGCTGCTTTTCCTCTACAGTAAGGAACATCTTCAGGTTGTGGTTTTCTTATCCCAAGTTGGGTGGCGGTGTTTTATTTTTTTTTTTAAATGCTACCTGTCTGCATTATTTTATCAAGACTTTGCTCTGCAGATTGTTGCTAACATTTGTTGTAACGTTCAGGAGACAAGACAACTAAATTTGGCTATGAGGTGGCGGAACAGGTGTTTTGGTGGCAGTATGTAATACGAATCTTTAGTGGCAGATATTAAAAATATCAAATTTGATGTCTTTTTTATGTTTGTTGAGCCTCTCAAGTTCTTCGACTGTGACTGGTTACATTGCCGACTTCAGGAGGAAGAGAGAGGGAGGGATGGATCGTTTGCTTGACCCTTGTGTATGTGTATCTTTTAGAGAGATAGGTAGGTGTGTTGGAATTGTTTTACAATGGTGCAAATGAATGACATTGGTATTGTTGGAGGGATATGAGACTTGGGGCTTGATATAATTAATAAAAAAACCCACAAAAATGGAAATTGGCAGCTAGGGGTTGTTCTTTTGCACAGCCGTAGATCTCTTGTGTGGCCTGGGGAGAGAAATCTTTCTTTGGCCTCTTTCCTTCCCCATGGGGACAGAGGTTTTAGTTCTGCTGGGGGTCTGGAGAGCTGAAGTAAGGACCAAGAAATGTTCTGAGGATTTTGGAGCACAAAGACACTAACTTCTATTTAAAAAATATGGTATTTCCCCCTTTTTATCGAAGGTTGCTCTTTTGTATGTGATGGAGCTTACGGCCAGAAACAAAGTGTTACCTTAAATTGCTGTGACTGAAGCATCACAAGAGACTCCAAGAATCGTAACGAGATTTATTTTACAAAAGACAAAAATGTTGTGGTTAAAAACTGTTCTTGTACAGCAAACTCCAGCGATCTCTACATAAAATCCCCACCAGAGGGAGCCTGGATGATTTCATGAAGGCATTAGAAATTGGTGGAACTTTTAACCAGTTTCTTCCCTGTGTTCTCTTGGAGCCCTCTCATTATCATTTTACTGCCCACAGTGAGCAAGAACTTCCTAGCACTCGTATAAGAAGGTTGCCCAGTAAAGTGACACTTCAGTGACAGTAAGAACCACTGCAGTGTCAGGGTGTGATTGTGTAGTGTTATGAAACGCTTTGCTACCTGCAGACCAGTAAAAACTTCTTAAATGTGTATAATTTTATGCATTTTTGAGGTCTCTTTCCTGTTGTTCTCTGCCAGTTGCACATCAGGAGATCTAATTCAGCAATTTGTGTTTGTTTGCTGGTAGTGGCAGTTCTGTGGTGTGTAGAAGCCCACAGAGCGACGATTACCCGTGGGACTTTGTACCACCCTCGCTAGTACAGGGCAGATCTGCTTTAATGGTGTCCATGTGAGAAAACGGCCATTTCTCTCGAGACTGATTTATAAAGAGCTACAGATAAAATTTCAAGGATGAAAACCACAGGATATGTGCTGGAATAAGGAACATCTGTCACTTATCTGGCTTGTCTGTTTCTTACCATTTTTTGTAGAGCTGTTTTGAGGTAGAAAAACTCCCCCTTTCCCCCCAGCAGTTATGGGAGGAGATGTTTCTAGAAAATAAAGACCTCTGAATGACAAACCAAAGCCCTCTTTTATTGCAAATGTTGAATAGTTTTTTTTTATGGTTGGAAACAGTTATGTTCCCATTCCCCCCACCTCCCTCTAGTGTGAATACAAAATATAGGGAATGCAAAAAAAGGGAAACAGTGTTCAGCATGAGCTTAGAATATGCTTAGATCTTTTCAGGTCTGAATTGCTAAATACATAGCTCATTACAACTTCAGACAAAATGGTTTTCCCTCCTCCATGCCCACCCCTTCCCAAGCAGCTGTGGTTCCCCTGACTCTTCAGGAATTTGGCTGAGCCTGGTGTCAGGAATGTAACATTTGGACAGATATTCATTAGAGCAAATGTGGGCAGAATTCAAATGTTTAGGCAATCAAATTGCATGTGCCTTGGTAGTGCTTTGTATGAGCTTAGCTAGGAAGAATGTCGTTGGTACAAAGCATATTTGGACCTCTTGCAGCTGATGATGCTAAAGGCCTTAGCCCGTTGCTAAAGGGTGACTGTCCGATCACACTTGGTATGGGTCTGGGGGTCAGCATAGGTTTGCCCTGTGTTGGCTGCTGTAGGTTGCACACTTGGCAGGAAGTCCATGTTCTTCACTTGGCTCGTCTTTGGTCCATCTTACTAATGTCTGAAGACAGGCCAGAACTAAACCACCAAAAGTTGGAGCTAGGCATGGCTGTAGACAAGAGCTAATTCTACTGAAAATCTGCCCTTAGAAGGGAAGTGGAGAGGGAGGGGAGTAAGCGCTGTGACTAAACGTAAGAGTTATTTATTATTATCCTTCCCAGTTTCTATGTTTGCAGAGTCACTTCTTTCTTAGGCTGTAATCAGTCCAATGTCCTATTTTACAATCACTTTGTTGTCTGAACCCATTGGCTAGATGTGTTTCAATGGCTTGTCATCTGCAATGGGAGCAGTTCATCCTTCTGTCATCTGAGGGTGTTGAAGGTTCGAAGCCTGCAGCTGATGTATGTGGGTGTTGGCATGGTGTCTCAGGTAGTGTGCTGTTCCGCTTTTTCAAGACTGTTGATGTCCCAGCTGTGGGAGGAAAGCTGTTTGAGCTATGCAGAGTTTGGGAAGTGACAGAATTAAGCTTGCCTATGCAGAGTTGATCTCCGTCTTCATCATCACAATCATTAGCTGGAAGATTAGATTCTCCTGTCTTGTTCAGCATGCAGAATGGATGGTGCTTGATTACTGATCAGTTCTTCAGTGTTTTGTTTTCTTAGTCAATATGTGGCTTGGGCATTACTTAATGCACACACTACCCAAGCTCTTGTAAAAGGAGAGTTACTTCTTAGGACTACTGTGTGTTGCATGTGCTGTGTTACTTGATCTGCAATATAGTGGAGACCTTCACTGGTTAGGTGCCGTCTTCTCTCTGACTGTCTTTGCTGGTCCGTGATGTATCTTTACAATGTGAGCCTACTGCTCAGTGCTTGCTTTGTACTCAAAATGTCTGTAGTAGTCTTTTTTTTTTAAAGTTTGTATTTGAATGTGACACATGTAATATTCCTGGTAGCATCATTTCTGCTGCATATGTAGGTCATCTTCTGAGCAGAGGAAGCAAGATTGTACGCAGAATTAGGCAGGACTAAAAAGAGCTGGCATATGGTTCAGGGCTCCCCTGATGGGGCTGGACTGACTTCTACTGACAGTAAGGTCCAGTAGCAAATAAAAATAACCAAATTTGACAAAAGGACTTGCATCATGAGGTACCAGTAAAGGTCCACCATATCAGCTGGACTACCATGTATGCTGCTGGAAAAATAACTGGTATGACCTTTTGCCTGTTAAAGGTGAGGATATATATGCTGGTTTTGTTTGGTTGGGTTTTGGGGTTTTTTTTTTGTGTACTACTGAGCTTTTTCAGGTGCTGTGTATCTTTATCTTGGAAAAACATTACAAATCAGTATCCTCCTCCTCCCATCCCACCCATGGGAAGCTCTACAGGTTCAGTCTGGTTTTATAAGATCAATTTTTTTTTTTAAAAGGAATTTATACCTTAGTACATTTTGGAGGGGAAAGTCACCCTCAGCTCCCAAATACTGTGCTGCGTCTGTCAGATGCTTGCAATTGTCAATCCAGAGATTTGTAGGATATTTTTTTCCTCCAGAGACTTGATTTGTTAATATAAGCTTGGGATGGAGGGAAACAGAGAGACTAATAGCTATGCTGTTGGAATTGACTCTTGTACTGCCACTGACCAGAGATGCTCACCAAATTTCCAAGATCTGTAGCTACTGACATTGTATGTGCTCAGGGTTGGATCTCTGCATCTTAAGAGCTTAATCAGTTCTTGTTCAAAAGCATTTGGAGGATACATTAGCTTCTGACTGGAGCTGTGAACTTGCAGGGTACTAGGAGTACATTAAGGTGAAAACCGATAACTTTTGAAGTCCTCTAATTTTGTGTTCATTGGAGAGGATACAAGGTGCTATGCTCAGTTCACTGTCATGTCGCAAGCACTGACTCCCTTACAGTTTTGTCTGATGTTGTAATACAAAAATGTAGAAAGGTTTTTTAAATTGTCTTTTTTCCTTCTCATTATTAGTAGACTTCAAGATTAATTAAAGCAGCTGTATGCCCTTAGGTGGGTTTATATAGAATATATTGTATTTCTAAATACAGTAATTTCTTCTAAAATTTAGTATTTTAGGAATCTTGGAGATTATTGCATACAAGTGTGGTAAGCATTTGGGTTACAAATCCTACGGAAGTCCTGAAAATTGCTGATCTGTTTTTAAGATGGCTGGACTCAAACTGGATGACTCTGGCTGTGCTGCTTGCTGGTTTCATGGAGGTGTAACAGGCCTGATGGATAGCTGTGTTTGCAGAGTGGTTTTATGGGTCTTCATTGGTGAAGAATTGAGTTTTCCTGTCTGACCTGTACAATCAATGTTGTTGGTGTGAAGCTTGTGAAGAGGCTGGGTCAAGTGGGACAGTCGCTGGAGCTGCTGAAAACTTAAAACCAGTAACTGCTGAAAATCAGGGAAGCAGAATTGTCCCTTTGGTTTCTTTTTGCCTGTGAACAAATAGCAAGAGAAGCAGTTATTAAATACGTCGTAGAGATCTTGTGCAACACAGCTCTGGATGAGTGTGTGGTAATTTCACTGCCTTATCTAAACTATCTTTCTGCAAGTCTTATAATGTAACATATTTTGCTTATGATAATTGAAGAGATGAAGCTTTAAAAAACATACGTTCCTGTTCTTTCTATTTCTGTTCTTCCTTTGATTTGTTGGAGATTTTAGATGTGGTTTTATTAGGGATTTGTTCAAAGCAAGTGTCTGTTTGAACATCCAGCTAGAGTCCATTTGGGAACAATGCGAGTTGGGAGCCTAAGTTCTGGTGTAGTTGATGGAGGGTGGTATATCAGGATCCCAAAGTCAGATGCCTCAAGTCAGAGTTAGTTAGATAATACTTGTCCAATGTGTGATAGTGGAAGAGAAACACTGCTTCTTATTTTTTTTTTTTGGTGAGTGTGTGTGATTAAGGTTCAGGTTAATATGCCGTGTTTGTTTTTCCCAGCTATATTAGGACTCACCCTGCCTAACTTATTTTGAACTTAATTTTCTGTTTGTAGCTGTCCATCTAGGAAGTTTTGTTTCACTGTGAGGCTGAGATATTCCTCTCTCTCTTGATTTGGTTAGTTAATTTTTTAGAGTTATTGGTAGGGGCTTATGATGGATTGTGGGGAGCATCTAACACCTGAGAGAGGCAGTGTGGTAATAAATGAGCTAGAGCACTGTGAGCATGGAGGAAGTACTGGTTAAGACCAAAGCTGTGTGTACTTTAAGCATGCACTTCAGCAAATGTTTGCATATAAGTGACCTTTTTTGTTTGTTCACAGGTCCTTGATTATTGGACTGTTGAGGTCAGTAGTAGCTATGTCAGCACAGGAATGGGGAATCTGCCTAAGGGGAAAAGGTGAGTATGGTTTTATTCACTATGGAGTTCAGCAGCTAAGTCTTTTACCTTGTAGATTCCCTGCTCCTGCATTAATCATAGGCACTGCTGACCTCACCAGTCCAATTCACACTGGAACGGCTTGGTACGGTTGGAAAGCCAGAGCTGCTCGGACAGCTTCAGGATCTTGAAAAAAGGGCTGGAAAAGACTGAATGCTGTACATAGGTGTGCATGATGTTTTATCCCAGGAATTGAATCACTGGTAATTTAGAGCTGAATATGGGGAACTGGTTTTGTGCCATATGAAGTTCTTGGATAGGAGGAGAAATAAGGCACAGAATATAGATCCTTTCTCTTGTAATGATTGACTGGCGTGTTCCTGGAGAAGGTCATTGGTGCATGTAGCAGAAATGTGGGCACACACTGAGTAGAGCATTACACTGGTAATGTCAACTTCTCTTTCAGTGAGTGGGAATGTACTTTACCAAATTCTTTGAAAGCTTGGATGAGAAGGTACTATTTATCTTAAAATCTGACTTTGGGGCAGGACACAATAGTTGTTTACACCTGTATACTCTATCTGAATATCTCTGTGCATCTTATAGTCCCACACTGTTAGGGCTTCCCTCCTCTCCTGACCCTGGTCTGCAGTATTGCTAGCTAGGGTAAACAAAATACTATCACGTTAACAGTGTGTGTGCTTCTGAAAAAGCTGTAGATTCAAGGTATAATTTTTAGGTCAAGCTCTGTTGGTGCTGTTCAGCTTTCTATTGTGTCTGCTAGTGGTGACTTTAAAACAAGAGAAGATGCAGCTTGTTTTGGCTTTGATTCTGCCTATCCCCACCTGTTTGTGAATCTTCCTTCCCTGGAATGGAAAGCTGTCTGTCATGTCAGCCTGCAGGGCCTCTCACTCGATCAAAGTTAATTGCTTTGCCTGACACCCAAGTACTACCTGGGCCGCTAATCATTATCCTCTTCGATGCTGAGTGCGCCCTTGCACAGAAGGAAACAGTGCTCTGTGCCTATAAATGCAGCAAGGCAGAGAAAGTTTTTGCTCACAGCTCAAGATCAGCAGGCCCGTCTCCTTGTATTACCAATTGTATTTTTTAGCAAGATCTGAGCCACTTGTTTAGAATATTTATGTTTAGTCTATTCACAATTTAATTCTTGGTAATTTACCCTTTAATGATGACACTTCAAAGGGTATTTTCTGGTTTTCTTTATCTGGAATCTTAACCTGTTTCTGGCTGGCTTAATAGAGCCTCTGCTCGTGGTCCTACACTCTCAAGTCTTTCATCCATGAGAATAGGTTTGTGTACGTGACTGTTCCAGGTGGGTTGCTGAGGCGTAAAGCCCTATGACTGTGTGCTGACTGGATGAGGGCAAGCCTGGCCTGCATGCTAGCCTGCTGCCTCTAGCTTTTGTACTAATTCTGCTTTTTTTCCTAGAGGCTCTTTCCAGGATACGTGAAGCTGTACATGCTAGGTGTGATGGACACTTCTCATGGATGATTTTGTTATAGTCGGACTGTACAGTCTTTCAGTTTGTCTACCTGTAATGGCTTCTTATCCTCAAGTTTCCCATCTAAGGGAGCTTCCTTTGGACTGAGATATAGGGAAACCATGTTCCTTGCAGTGATGCAAAGAAGTGGGAACTGGAAGTGTGAGCGCTAAAGTATCGCTACTTGAACCTCACTAACTCATCTGCCACACAGATGGTTCCTGGCCCATGTTGGTGAGAAGGAGTGTCTGATCCATCCAGGCCTCCTAGGCAGTGAGGTTGGGAAGTAGGAATCCAGGCATAGAGAACTCTGTGTATGCATGCATAGGGAGAATTGACTAATGAAATAAAATTGTATTAGTGGATATTTTAATTAAGAATTGTTTGTATTTTTGTGGCGAGAAAAAAATACGATTGAAGTGGCTATGCAAGAGGATACTGTAAACCAATTGTGCAACTGTTCAGAACTGGTATGTTGGGAACACACCAATTTGTGTTCCACAAATGTTCTCTGGAGGGCAGGAGATGGTACTAAGAACTGCTTTAGGGTATGGAGCCATTCTTTTAATTTTTTTATCAAGTGGGAATATATAGTTCTGGCTCAATTCTTCCTTCATTAAATTTTTATCAAATAGGGGTGTATGTTGCTTGGTTTAGATAATGTGGACTTATATGGTCGAACACCCGTGTGGGGTAACTAGTTTTCATCTGTGGCAACGGCAAGAGGATTTCAAGAGGCCTGGCTCGGTACTCTCACCAGTTTTAAGCCAGTGTGATTCCACTGACATTACAGCAACATTAATGTCTTTACCTCATGATCTTGATAACCTACTAATTACTACAGTACTTTACAGCAGATATGAATCTGTTCATCAGGTAGTTGTAGTTTCATATAAAATTAAGTCTGTAAGATAGATATGGGTGTCATACTGAGCTACAACTGAAAAATACAGCTTTAGGCAGCTGTATTGTAGAAGTTTATAAGACTTTTAAGCTGATACTTGAAGGTGATGCACATTATATTTCTTCATAAATGCCTGTATTCATCTTCTGTGATACTTTGCTTACAGCAATGCTCTGTTTCTTGGTTAAAGCAAATGATTCAGTTAGTTGTAGTAAAACATAAAACTGCCAGCGTGGATACTTCACAGTCTTGTACAAATATGTTCCCAATGTAGCTGAATCATTCAGAAGCAGTGCATGGCTCTTCGTTTGGATTTCTGTTTGTTGAACATTATCAGCATTAAAATACATGTATCCCTAAAGCAATGATAGGTTGAGAAGTGTTTGGCCTACTGTGTCTCCTTTTTGCAGTTGCTCTGTGTGTTCTTTGGATTTCTATTTGTCATGCTTTGTCAGTCACTAAAATACATGCATCCCTGAAGCAATAATAGAACAAGAACTGTCTGATCTGGTGCATTTCACTTTCACAATTGCTCTGTGTGTTTTGAACTCTGCAAATTCATCCTGTTACAGGATCTTAGAAAGCATTGGTTTTCTAAGTCACAGTAAATTTTGCCTACGTGAACACCGGTTTGTTCTAGGAGCTGGAACCCGTACAGTTTGCTTGTGTGCTAGAGAAGCAATAGGAACAAGGACGCTCTTGCAAGAAAAAAATCCATTGTTTCATACTGAAATAAGAAAAAGTCTGTTGTAAAAAAGTCTGTTGAAAAGCCAGACTTGCAGTTTGTGAGGCCCCAAATGTGCGAGGCACCATCTTTTGCTAAGTAAACATAAGACCAATCTGTAATTCTTGGATTTGTCGTTTCCTGGCCATTTGATCTTAAAATGACTTTGTGCCTCCATTTTTCCTTTTACAAGGTCAGGCTGATATTTGCTTGCATTTTTGAAAAGCGTTCTTTGACTTATTAAAAACAAATATTAATCTTTAATTCTATCATTCATAACCTGTTCAACACTACGATTTCTGTGAATGGACTTCATAGTCTGATTTTCAGTTTCTCAGGTAATCTCTTCTGTGGTCAGATCTTTCATCTTTCCCTCCTTGCCTTGTGTTTGGCCTTTAGACAGGCAGTACTGTTGGTAGTACTAGTCAGAGAAGCTGGCTTCTTGGAAGCTTAATGTTCAAATCTTACTGAAATGCTGGTAAATTATTTGGTACAAATTACAATTAATGTCTGTTACGTAGTTCCCACTTGGCTTTGTTACTGTAGGTAATTCCATTTAACTGGAAGAGCTAACCGTGTGTTAAATGGTACATATATACAAATTGACCCTCCAGGACTCCCGTTCTTGGCAGGCCCTGGCTGCCCCGTGCCCAGGTCTGTGATGTCTGGAGGTAGAGCAGTGACTCTTTCACGGGCACCCCCTTGCCGTGGGGAAGGAGCTTGCGTGCCCTTGTGAGGTTGAGAGCTGTGCTGGTGGTGGCATGTGCCTCCGGTGGGGTCTCCCAAGCCTGACAGGTCTCAACTGAAGGGTCAGACAAAGTGTGTCCACAGGCAGGATGGGCTCACTAGCCTTCGGGCAGCCATCCTAGGAGAAGGACAACTCTGACTCCAAACCTGGGCAGATGGAGCTCGTTTAGCCTTGTAAGGCTCCATCATCTAAGAGAAGGACACTCTAACCAAACCTACGACCCGAGGACTTCACTGTCACCATCCAAGCTCGCTAGACCCTGGCAGATGAACCTCAGGTGTAAAGGGTGGAGCCAGTTCCGCGCACGCTGCACCTCAATCACCTAAAAAATCCACCATGCAGGCCTGAAGGGTGCACTCATCGCTTGCAGTGAGCGTGGGAAAAGCCCTTCCCAGATCTTCGTTCGCAAAGCCAAGCCGTGATGATGGTATACAAATTGTCACATACTCATAATTGCTCAGGAAAATAGAATTGCCTAAAATCAATCCAACTCTCAGTGTATCTCAGTGGAGGGATGTACACTTAACCTCCAGAATGTAATCTGACATGCTGTATCACTAACTATGCTTATTCTTCAATTAGTACCAAGCCTTTCCTGTTCCTTACAGGCAGTCAGCACAAGAGTCAAGAAGGGGCTTTGCTAGTCAGTGGTTTTGGTAATTTATACCTAAGCTTGAGTTTTCTGATACGGTATATTGAAACATTACTCAAAAGCCTGTATGTCTTAGCAATTAAAAAGTCCTTTGAACTAAGAAGGGAGAGCAAGGTAAAATCAGTGAGCAGATGGATGTGGTTGTGAACTTGACAGTGTTTGAAAGGGGGATCGTGCTGCAGATAACAAGCAGTGGACATGTGGATTGCTGAAAGCACACGCTGCATTGGAAGCACAGTCTGTGGGAAGATTCTCTAGCTGTTGTATTACTGTGGTGGGTCACGAGTATTAAGGGAGAAGATTCTATTGTTCAGGAGGTTCTCTTTGGTGGCAGGAAGAATAACGTTCTGGTAGAATAGAGGCTTCTTCCCAACCTCGTTCACATATAAACCTGTTATCAACGTGTTCTTTGCAGTGGATTGTAAAATTTTGTAGG
>NW_010405283.1:0-37887 GCF_000710305.1 Buceros rhinoceros silvestris | reverse complement strand
GTACTGTAGTTTTATTATTTTTTTTTTTTACTGCATACGAGTATAAATAATACTAACTGGGCAGGTGGGAGCAGGTAGTGAGTAGTTCAGAGAGCCAGTCATGTATGAGCTGTTTTGTACTTTATTATAAGCTATCACAGCTATTTTCTTTCCTAGTCACAGTTACTCTATTAGTGCTCAGTTTAATGATTCTTCTCCAGTGGGTAATTAATTCTGCTTCCTGATGCTGCTCTCCTGCAGTATTGTCAGCAGTCCTTACCTTTTGTTTTGCAAAATAAGGAAGAGGATATTGACCAGAGATGTTATTAAAATGTAAATAAAAATAATTCTTTTTATTTTTGAGTGAAAATTCAGTTATATGTAGTTAGGTTTTACTGTAATTGATGTTTCAATTAGATCTTGCTTTATGAAAACTTAATTAAAAGATCAGGTGAAATGTGACCAGATTATAAGGAAAACCAAGATCGGAGACAGTAATAACTTCATAGGGTTTCTTTGGAAAGGGCACTGTGAGGATTCAGAGCTATCTCCCTGCTCTGGTCTTATTCCTCAAAATTGAAACTTTCTTTATAAATTTTCTTTGTGAAAGTAGAGTAATGCCATAAGTGCAGAACTTGCTAAGTTTGTATTTCAGAGAGGTCCTGGATTTAGTTGTTTGGGGTTTTTTTTTTGGTGGTAGCTTGTGCATCAATCTTTTCACTTAAAACTTGAACCTGACACAAGAATGTTTTGTCACTTTGGAAGAGAACATGGCTTCATTTTTAGCTGTAAACCTTTCAGTTCTAAGGGCAGAATCTGCTTCTTAGCGGGAGCAGATAGAAAGGAGTTGAATAAAATTAACAGGAGGCACTTAAAGGCTGGGGGACAGCAAACTGAAACAGCAGAATATTTCGTTGCACAGGTAGTTATCTTATAACTTACAGTGATATATTGCAACTTGGGCAGTGCAAGTCACAGGAAAAGCAGATTTTATTTTTATAAGGATGTTAGCTGCATCTGTGTTACTTAGAGTGGAACTGTCAGATACGTCATTTTGAATGCCAGCCACTCTTAAAATTCATTATTTTCGCTATTCTCTTATTGGATAGGGGCAACACATCAGGCTGCTCGGTGAAAGAATCGGTGTGGCTACAGAAGGGGCTCTGAGTTACAGAAGGGCATTTTAAATACCCGACTTTATTTCCTTTTAATCTTTAGGCTATCTAGAGTTACTAGTCTGGTATCGATTTACAGGACTTACTGAGAAGATCACAATGCTTGCCCGGCTTTCACTGCAGGCTGACCCGCAGCTCTTCCTGAATCCTCCCTTGCTAACACGCCCAGAAAACAAAAACAGGGCAGGGAGGAGCTGCTTCACGTGGGGACCTCAGGAGCAGAGCTCCTCTGATCTGCAGTTCCATTTGCTCTGAGTGCTATTATTTATAGGGAGGTCTGCAAAGTAAAAACTGGAGTAAAGCAACCGTGTTAGCAGAATTACATCTGTTATTTGGAAGGTGGCTGTCCATTACAATGTGTCTAGAGGACTGCAAGTTGCCAAAAGCAGAAAACCATGAGAGCAGCATCTCCCAGATTTTTCTGGGATCTTCTGTCCCCTACCACCCTCTTCTCTGAGGCCTCAAGACTTACAGCCTTTATTTTAGGAAGCATTTTGGCAGTTCATTTCCCTGATAAAATTTAAGTGTAGTTTCTTCCCACCTGCAGCATGTACCCACTCCTTGTTAGCTGAGACTTTCCTCAGTGTTTTGTCCCTTAGATGTTGATAATTGAGTAGTTGATCTGTTTTTTTTTTTCCTTTAGTGCTTGACAGCTACTGTCTTACGTTTTTTTTTTAGTAATGCAGAAGCCTGATTATTCTTTGCTTGTAACATCTCCTTTTTGTTAGTATAAGCAACTGATGGAAGTAAACACACACCAAAACAGCTTAAAGTACCCTTGTACCCCTTGACAGCTTCAATCTTGCGCCATGAGTCCTGCAATTGTGACTGCTGATGTAGACTATCGCAAGTAATTTCTAGAAGTAAACCTATGTGGCCTAAAGAGGTTTATCACTAGTTTGTCCCTCTGTGAAGGATGGTCTAGTGCAAGATCCTTGTCCTAATAGTCAAAACCCTTTCTGAGACTTAATCACTTCACTTGGGAGATCCTTACTTGGGATTCCTCTATAGGATGTTCTCCTATTACAGTTGTATTGCACTGCCACCAAGCAGCTGTTATTGAAATGGTAGTGGGGAAGCTCCAGACCATGGGGAGAAGTTGCATGGAAGATGGACTTTTAAGCTGAGCTGCTTCTCATAAAGCAAAGAAACGTGCAGCACTTTGATTGTAGACTCAAAATGTTGACTTAACCCATGTGCAGTGAGAACATCCATACCCTTTGTGGCATGCAAAAAGTACAGGCTGTGGAAGGTATCCTGAGGAAGAATTACTATACTGATTTCCACCACCAACTCCAACCTCCAATACTGCAAGTATAGGCACCATTTTCCCCCCCATATTTAAAAAAAAGTGTTTTATTGTCTCTGTGTTTGTAGACACATTCTTGTGTACGAAACCTCTAGTATAGAAGGAAACTGAGCAGTCCCTGTGACTCGTATTTTCATCCTAATGTTAGTTATACCTACATTACTGTCATGAGTGCTACTTCCAATATATGGATGTAATTGAAACACTTTTTTAAAACAGGCCTTAGGCTGTAAAAGGCTTACAAGGCTTTTGTTTATTTTTTTGGAGCAATAGTTATAAAACCGTATAACTGGTACCTGTCTTTCTACAAACCATACTTTTCTTGCGCAAGTGGATAACTAAATGTAGTAATTCATATCAAAATACCATTTTCTGCATTGGTGGTTGCAATTTATTTACCCATTGCAAGCACCAAATTACTAGGAATGTAAACTAGACAGACAGTATTTTTCTGAATGGTTTCCCTGAATAGAGAATGAACACATTCAATGTTACTCTGTAATTTTTGTCTAAAATACTGTTTGCAATGAAATTTGTCGTTCTAGGTTAGGGGTGTTTTGTTCATTAATGGCAAGTGGTAGGTAAGAAAATGCATTCTTCTGCTTGTCTTCTCCTTAAGCTGCATGTTTGGAGTCAGTTGCTGGACTTCTGGTTAACTCAAAAACACTATCTTAAAGCACTTAACAGAAAAATTAACTAGTTTAACTGTTTTAGTAATCACACTTGTAGAAGGAGGCACTGTTAATACCAACTTACTTCTCAGTTGAAGGGGCCTTTTAGGTATAAGTTGACGGCATGCTTTAGCTGAGCTGTACTCCACCTTCCAAAGCTTGTCGTATTGTTTAGATATCACTTCTCTTAAAACTATTATAAGTTATAAAGAATCACTGTAGTAGAACTGTGAAAGAAAAAAGACGGTTTATAAACAAAAGTGCAGAGTCAGGAAGGAGTATTCATTTTATGTGTAGTTTTCAAATTGTTACACTTGTCCTCTGAAAATAAAATTTCTCTGCACGGAAAATCTTTGCTAATCCTTGAAGCGTTCAACTGTTGGTCTGGGTTTTTTTGGTAGGGGATGTTTTTTTTAACCATGTTAAGTGTGCATCGTGTTCATAATGTTGGCTTTCTAGCATCTAGTATGAATGGTTATGCAGATGAGTCCTGCAAAATCTTTCTGGGTCATTATAAAGCCATGTTTCCGTCCTGGAAATTGCTGTTTGCTTGGCTGAGTCAGCAGAAGGAGCATCATGGCCACTCCTCAGCTGCTCAGTTTGTGCTTTGTTGTGAGCTTGTGCCTTGGCGTAAGTCCACGTCAGGCACCAGGTCAAAAGTCTTGAATGGGAAATGGAGTGGCTGAGATACAGATGCGTGTCCTCATCCCCTGCCTTGCTGGAAGGGCAGGAGCCACCCACTGGAGAAGCAAGTCCTTGTCTTTGGCTGTAACTGCTTCAGGATTTGGCCAAGTTCATCTGCCTGTTTTTCCTAAGTGTAAGCAAGCTGCAGGTATAGGGCATGGTCTGCATGTGCAGCAAAGCATGGCTTATATCAATTACTATTTATTTAAATTAAAAACTTCTCTTTAAAGTCCATTAAGTACATAAAGAAAACTACTATGTTGTATTTACATTTTCACCTGAAAGAGAAATAAAATGCTCTTTCTGAAGTGAAAAGCTTTGCAATATTGTAAAAATGAAGGTTGCAGTGAGTAGTAAAAAATCTGTACTGCATTGCTCTTTCACAGTGAAAGGTCTTCCACAGCTTCTAAGTTCACAGAATCTTTGCAAACAGTGCTTGATCAAAATTAATTCAGAAACAAAACAAATTAGGACTTTTTACTAGTTGCTTTTGGTAGCTTTTAGTAACTTTCAGGGCTGATTGTTGATCTTGTATTGTTATAGCAGTTCAGAAATGCCCTTCTTCACAATTTTTCATACCTTTCCAGTAAAGGGAGCTGTAGCAAATTCAGTATTGAAAATTAGTGATGCACCCTCCCCTTCATAACAGGGGACACACATATGCACACACATACTTTTTGAGAAAACCTAAATAAGAAAAACTCTTTCCTAAAAATGCTGTTCCACAAATAACCAATCTGTTCCTGTTTGGATCACTGTAAAAAAAGCATAAAATCCATTTCAATGTTGGAAGTTGCTAATTGATAGCTAGTGTAGGTGACCCAGCAAAAGACTCTAACTCTCTTGTTTATTGAAAATGTGTGTGTAGGTTAGGAACCAATTTCTCCAATTTCTTTGCTTTTGTATTTTGAAAAAACTATCGCTGATGATCTAGCTTGATTAATAACCAGTTCAGTTGTTACATTGTTATGATACTGTCTTTTGGCTGGATTTAGGAATCATTCTGATCAATGTTTTGAAGTAACCCGAACCAGGGTAAATTGAAAATCTAGATCTGTGAGTAGATTTGGGCAGCATGAAGAGGGTAACTTGTTTTAAACATGCCAGCTTTCTGGAATGGGGTCTATCGCCATGAACTACGAGCACAGGTTCCCAGTATGGCAGGCTGTGAGAAGGAGGTCCCTCGGCAGGGTACCCAGGAACTAGGGCAGCTGAGTGGGGAGATGTCTGACTGGGTGTTTCACAACCTAAATTATATATGCTGGCCAAAAAGAAAGACTGAATATGGGTGACTCATTCCGGGTTGTTGGGAAAGTGTGAATTCCGTTCAGACATCTGCACTGCTAGGAATGCTCTTATGCTTTGGACAGTTGCAAAGATCTTTGCTTCAAATTTTCTGGCTGTTCAGCTTGATTATTTTGTCCTTGGTTAATTAAATTCCACCCTCTCCTGACTTTGCCATGCAAAATAAATTTCCTCATAACATGTTTTTGGATTACAGTAACCTTGAATAATCTTAGAATAACTTTGGACAGAAAAAAATATTTGCTTTAAAAATTCTCTTCCCAAAATGTACTGTTCTATATATAGTACATTGAGGCTGAGGTTGAATAGGACCCTACAGTTAAAGTGGTTCTAGCACTTAAAAATAGTTACTTTCATCTGACCTTACAAACTTTCTCAGTTCTGTTTGCTTTCATGTAAAATTCTCTTTCCATTCCTACTGTTTGTCAGTCTTACCAGAGAAGAAGTATTTTTTGCCCCCTCTAGCTCCCCTACTTACTCTTTTGGTGTCCGCATATTTTGTCAGCTTTTTGTCCCCCTCTGCATTGGTAGAACTGAATGCCTGCAGTTTTCTGGCTATAGGTAGTATTTTTTTTATTTACTCTCTGTGTGTTATTAAAAATGCCTGCAAATTTTTTGTATGTGTTTAAGTTTTTGCTAAACTCAGTTTTCTTTTAATAAACTGAGTAAACTAAATTTTGTTTTAATAAACTTTTTGTTTTAATAAATTTTATTGAATATTCATGTCTCTCTACTATGCTATGTGGTTTCCTTATGCTGCTCTTTCAAGATACTGCAGTGGAGATGTCAGAGAGAGGTCTTAGCCCTTTTCTTATACAGGAATTGTACTCTGTGGTGGCATTTTAATTTTTTTATGAGCTGGTTTTACATCTGTGTCTTTCAATCAAGGGAGAGTTTGAAAATTTAAATTACTTTTGTGTATAATGCAATTCACAAGGCTAATACGTGTTTTGTTTCCATTTACAAGATCACAGTTGTGGTTGTTTGTTGTGGACACAATTTTAGTTATTTTAGGTGAAGAAGGAATTTGTGTTCTTGATCCTTACTGATACACACAACACTGAAAAACCTTCTCATGGTCAACAGAAGAAATTACTCATCCAGGCTCATTAAGATATGAACTAGCAAGGTGCTTTGTTTATTTTTCTTTAGATTGTTCTGAGTCTTGGACTCCTTCACAGTTGGATGCCACATAGTAACATAGGTTTTTGGCACCAATTATAGTATAGGTCACTCTGGTTTGGGCTAGTGGCTAGCTAGCGACATAAAAATCTACGAGTGCTTAGTGTATGAGATGTTCAATAGTACAGGTTCTTCCAACTATGATGAACCAGCTCTCTCTGATTTAATAAATTAGTCTTTAAATAAAGTACAAGACTTTAATGAAGTCTGCTAATGTTGGAGCCCCGTTCTAGAGGAGATGCACCTAAATCTGCCTGTTACTGTGATTTGTGTTCTCACAAAGCAATGTGGTTTTAGTAGTAGTGGTTTGTTCCTCTGCTCTTATTTATTTCAGAGCTCTGCTGTAGCCCCTGCTACAGTTATGCCACTGCTAAGAAATGGACTTCCACTAATCTGATATAGGGGAGAGATTGAAATGGGAAAGTGTGCTGCCAGTCATCCTTGAAATAACTTTCAGTAATCAGTTATAAACTGCTGATAATGCCTTTACTAGATACATGCAGTGAGGTGAAAGACTAGATTTTAGAGGAGACCTGAGCTTGCCTGTGATGTTCACACTCAAATACAAGCTGTTCCAGTGAAGATTTTAGCTTTACCTGCTGGGAAAGTGGGTAGTGTGCTAGAACAGTGTTAGAATTCACTGCTTTCTCAAGTATTTCCTATTAGCATGTTAAATCCTCATATCCTCTTAGATTGACTGTCATTACTGAAAGCTGAAGTGTTAACTCTAACAGCAGAAAAGGACTCTACAAGGCTGAATTTTTGTTCAGAATGAGCTGTGTAATTAAAATATGTTGTGGAGTTGTCCGTAGAATAGAGGTGGCTGATTGCTGGCAGCTCCTGTATGTGTGTTTGTGAAAGCTAATGGTCCTTTTAAATAAATATCCTTCACAGTTAAAATGCAAACATTTTGTCAAAGATAGACATTTGTCTCTCCACAGACTACTCTAAATGCATTATTCTTTAGACTGACAGTAAAGAATATACAATTACCATGGAACTTGTTGCTTCTTTCAAAAAGTTACCCAGTGTGTTGCCGTTAGCTTCTTGGATATTATTACTTAGATGTGAGCAATGTTCTAAAGTTACTGGTTGGCAAGAATGCTTTTTTTTTTTTTTTTTTTTTTTTTTTTTTTTTTTTGTCAGAAGTAAAAACCTTAGAGTATATTTTGTGGGAACACAACTGAAAGAAATTACTTGATGAAAGTCTCTTTGTCTGAATGATCTGATATGCTTCTGGGATCAATAGTGTTTCAGGGCACTAAATTTAGATTGCATGTCTAATATCCAAGATGTTGGAAGTTTATCAGATTTTCTGCAAAGCTGCTGGATGAAAACAGTAGCCTGATGTTCAGCTGTAGCTTGGCAAGTTTCACCCTGTCCCCCTCGGAATTGACTAACTAAAAAAACCCAAAACACAAAAGACAACCAAACCTCAAATTCATATTCAAACTTTCTTGTAGCATAGCAACCTCTGTTAAGCTGTTTATTAATAATTAATCCCTGATCCTCTTTGCAATAAACTTGCTTCTTCATCAGGATGCCTCCACAAATCCTCTGTCTGTGGAATCTTTTGCTAAAGCTGCTTGGAATCCTTACAAGTAGAACAAACCTCTATGGGCAGCTTCTTAATGAAGCAAACTTTAAAGTTGGTTGCATTAGAGTTTAAAATTTTAATGAAAACCTGCTCTTACAAGTCCATTCGAAGATGTGTGAAAAAACAAAACTATCACCTTGGTTAAGTATCTCAGTACAGCTTTATATGTTAGTGAAGAATGCCTCATAACTGTGAGTATTCTCCTGAAAAGAAGTAATTTTAGTAACTTACGTTTCTGCCTGTTCATTTGGAACTGCTAAGAGTACAAATTTCTGTAATGGGCTGTGAATGTTCTTTGTTGTTAATAGAGACTAATGACTCAGTTGCTGTATTCTGAAGCAAGATCGGGGATATCTTTGCTTTTTCTTTCTTTGTGGTTTATTTTACATCCTGATTTTAGTTTCCAGCTGGACAGTCTGGAGTCTCATGGCAGTTCAGACCAGCCTCTGTTATCATACATAGTCCTGCCTGTGGGCCAGTACAGGCTTTTGATCTCATCATGAACTGTTTTAAGGGAACCAAGTGGTACAAACCTCTTAACAGGCAAGTGGATATCCTTTCAGCTGGTGGTTTTCCCTGTCTTATCTGGTG
Source organism: Buceros rhinoceros silvestris (assembly GCF_000710305.1). NCBI lineage: Eukaryota > Metazoa > Chordata > Aves > Bucerotiformes > Bucerotidae > Buceros > Buceros rhinoceros. The sequence continues at coordinate 29,394 of NW_010405283.1, read as the reverse complement.
GATGCAAAGGGTTGGCATGAGTTGGGCAGAAGGAGGAACAGAGCCATAGTTAATCATCAGTCCTCTATTACTAAGCAGGAAAGACTGATAGAATTGTGTAAGATAATTTTTTTTTTAGGTACCCCATTCTTGTCATCTATTCCTTATGAACCTTTTGAGTAGTAATCTAAACAGCAAAACCAAAAAATGCCGGGAATCCTTCTCAATATTTTTGCTGCTCCTGACACTGGTTATTGGTTGACACCAGTGAAATGACTGACACTTATATCCCTACTACCTTAGTCTTTTTCATTATGCTGCAAGTAAAAGTGGATTCTATTCAATATACTGTCTCCAGCTTTTGTTGCCTTTTTCTTTTTTAATTCTGTGATGCATCTTCTCTCATGTTTGCTAGACACATAGATAGAGCTATAGTGGAAATCCTGGTCTTTACAGGGTATGTTTATATCCATCTGATCTTGCAAAAAAGTCTTTAAAGTTATTCCATCTCCTAGTGTTTATTCCAAAATGCTTTTTATAGACAAGAACTTGGATTTCTTCTTTAGTCCTTTTGTTTTTCTATTTTAATCCCTTTTCTTAAAATATATTTTAAATTTTCCTAATGACCATAGAAGTTCTCCTTCATGAGCTTTTTATCTTCCTTGTCAGTAGGTTTGTTGACTTCATTCCTGAACTTCTTAAGGAATTCTTTATAATGCTTACATGTTCATACTGAAAATATCTTTCTGGATGGTAATGTGATTCTAAGATGCCTTTTTGCACCTGCTTTCTGTTGATTGTCTTAAAATTGAGCTGTGCACTGTCTTGTCTCTGCTTTCCAATGGTAAGTCTGCAGATAGTGGTAACAGCTCTAGTAGTTAGTCTCCTAAGGGATCTTAGAAGTGAAAAAACATTTAATATGATTTCAGTCTGTCGTGTCATCTAATGCTTCCTATGTAATCATTAGATGCATCTTGTGATCTAAACTTAAGGAACCTTTCATTATGTTTTTTTTCTGAACTCTATTCTTTAATGAGGGCAGGAGGTTAATGCCTTGGTTACTCAAGTGGATAAAGACTGGGCTTGCCTGCTCTCTTGTCTCAGATTTCATAGCTGTGGTGCACAATGTAGAGCTTCAGCTTTGACAGATTTCCAGTTAATTGTTTTCATTTTCTTTTCCTCACGTCTTGTCACTTATGAGCTTTATTAGTTAGGTAGTAATATACTTGCCCGCAGCAAGAATCTTTTATTTGGTATGAGTACTTTAACAGTGAGAACATATTAGAAAATGTCTTCTAAGTGTAAATGAAAGCATTCTCGTATGAAAGATTAAGGAAAGATTCCACTGCAGCCATATTTATGTTGTTCTTTGTTTTCAAATTTTTGTAATATCTAGCTATTAAATAACCACATAGCGAATACTGATTATATATTTTTGAGATTTTTATAGTTGATCAACATTTAATGCCTTCTGACTATGCCTTTTCAAAAGAACTTACTCTACGATGTTCTAGTGTGTCTGAAATTGAAATTAGAGAAGGAGAATCTGGAGAACATTGATGCATTCTAAGGAAATTGAAAGCAAATTAGTAATGTAAATAACATTACAGAATCTAAAAAAAAAAAATGTCCTTAAAGTGGTATGATTTTTTTCCTTAATTTGATCTGATTTGGAATAGCCTTTTTTACTCCTGCCGATTTTTTTAGAAAGAGCTTTGCCTTTGTGTGTGAATGCTTGCTGGATGGCAGCCAGACACACTGGGGAGTTTTTCTGACTGTCTCCTCCTGTTTCCTGAAACCTCCTGCTGCACTCTGTTTCAGACTCAAAGTAGCAAAGCATATGTTTTGATATCTAAATGATAACTGGAAATACATAACATAAATTCATTCTCTGAACTGAGGTTTTTGATTGAGTGTTTTTAACCTATAGTTTTTGGGAAACTCAGAAAAGGAATTAAGGTCAGAGTAAAAAGCCAAAAAGGCTGTTTTTGACATTGTGAAAAGACTCAGGGTGAGTGAGAAAGCTGACGTGGAATTTGCCAAATGACAGAATCGTTTGGGTTGGAGATCCACCTCTGGAGGTGGTGTGTACCTAATAGACATGGTCCTGTGCAACCTGCTGTAGCTGACACTGCTCGAACGGGGTTGGGCTAGAGATCTCCAAATGCCCCTGTGAATCTAAACAGTTCTGTGTACTCTTAACTCATTAGGTTTTCCTAAGAAATCACGTGCTGTTCATTGCAGGTTTGATAATAAATAATTTCAGCTATTGTATTAATGCCAGCTTAATAGCTAGTATCACTGGCTGTCTTGTGACGGGGCTGTTGCGGTGTGCAAGCTTCCCTTTCCTCTGCTAATTCCTGTAGTCATTAACTTCGTCACAAGAATGCAGCAGAAACCGTAAACCTCCTGCTGTCACGGTACCTCTGGTTCAGGGCACTTTATAAATGTGTTCTAACCTTCATGGTACCCTTGTACTGTAGCAACAAGCTTTAGTTTCAGTTGTTAATGGCAGGTGTTGCATTAGCTGGTGGTTCTAGTAGTGGCCCAGGACTGATGGTGTGCGCTGAACATGAGCGTTACCTGTTGCTTTGATTAACGGCGTGGCTCTGATTATTTGGGTGCCTGAGAAACAGATTTGGCTGTAATGTTTTGAACAAGATTTTTCTGCAAATCCTGTGTAAAATCAGCTTTTATTAAGAGATGAATGGTGGTGGTGGGGAAGTAGTTTTTTTACAGAGCATGTATTAGTTTTGGTTGTGCACATCTAACTGCTTTCCAGTAAAACCCACATACAGATGTTGCCACCTTTACCTCTCAAATTAGCTTCATTAGATGATTATCTATTCCAAAGATACCCTTCTTGGGACTATATGTTATTTTTCCAAAGCTTTTAATGGGGACTGACTTTCAGTAGCTCCCAAGATAAAGGTCAGTGTGTCCTCTTTGTGTCCTCTGAAAGACGGAAACACAACCATATATATTTCTTCCCTGTATTTATTGCAAGACCCTGTCAGCTCCATGTTGCAGGGCCTGGTCTTATTTAATTACTATGGCGTTCAGTCATCTTTTCTCATTCATTTCCATATCACTTTTGCAAATAGCAGAAAAGATGTTTATGGACCAAATGATAAAATAGCCACTAGCATTTTAATCCCCCCTTCTTTTGAGTTTCCGTGGCTTTTTGGTGATAATTGGTCTAAATAGAGTAGCAGAGGGCAAAGAAAGGACGGCCTCAATAAAAGCCGTTAGAAGTATCAAGTGTCTGGTCCATTGAGTCACGAGTTCCTCAACTGGCAATTATCAGAAGCTTCTTCAGGGTGTAGCAGGGGAACTGCTTGATTCTTGTTTTGCTGCTGAGCCTTTCCTATGGCTCTGCTGCTGCCTGTCACAGGCAGAGACTGTGACCCCAGGCTTTGGGACTGGCCCTGGCTGTCCTGCCAGGCTGCTCATGGCAGTGGGAAGGTGACCACCACGCTGCAGTGGGGGAACAAGCATGAGCACGTGGGGCAGCGTGCCCAAGGCAGAGGGTAGGTCAGGGGAGCAGGAAAGCCGGGCACCCCCAGGCCAGGGCTGCCACAGCTAATGCCCTTCCCCTCCGCCCCAGCGTGAGCCACTGCCTCGCGTGGGTCTGCAGGAGCCTTTGTTGGCAGAAAGCGAATGTGCTCCTATGGTTTCTCATAAAGGTTTTTCCTTTATATGTGTGCTACTCCCATTGCTTTGTCATTAGTTCAAATGCTGATGTGAAAGATGTGAAAGAAATATCCCTAATGGTGGACCGTGTTTGAAAATTTGCTGCTTTATCAAACATGCAAAGGGCTGTTGGAATGCTTTCTTTCCCATGGTGCTTTCTGGTTAGCTTTGAAAAATGGTTGAATAAATTTTTAATGATTTTTTTTTTCCTGACATTTTTATGTGGAGGGGTTTTTTTATTATTATTATTTTTCATTCTGTGTGGGTTGATCAGTCTATAGGAGGAGGAGGAGGAGGCATTGGCATGTCCTGGGAGGCTCTGCTGGGGCCTGGGTTGTCATGCTGAGAGGCTGCTGTGAGTGTTTACCTATCGTAACGAATCTTCTGATGCCGTTTTATTAATTAAACAGTTTATATTCCTCACTCAAGCTTTTGGAGGCTGCCAGCAGTTCTGTCTGACTAACCTTGTTGCTAGAGATGATTTTGTGCTCTTAGTTGAGTGAGTCAGCCTGGCATCGGGACGGCAGCCGAAGCCTCCAACGTTGTATGGCAAAGCCTTTTTGCCATGACATGGGCAGGGAACTGTAGCTGTGCTTCAGCACCCACGTGGCACTCCTTTAGCTGATTTCTTGTTGGGGGTATGGCACTGACCCGTGTGGCGTGGGGCTGTCAGCGTGGACCTGGAGGAGCTGCCCCAGGCTGGAAGGTGTGATGTCTTTGCTGCTGCTCGCCTGTGCTCGCTGCGCTCAGGGTGTATCTCAGCTGGCTTCAGTGAAAATGTGGGGGGTTTTTTGTGTGCTGCCAGCATATTTCCAGTTTTAACTCCAGAAGAGATTGCTGTTGGTTGTTGCTGTTGGTCCTCTGAGCAAATAGTTATATAGATTTCCTTCAAGTGAGAGTGCAGCTTTGTTGGTGGCATGTACCACACCCAGCTCTGCTCTTTATACTCTGTACATGTCTTGTTTTTACACTTTACATGTGTGTGCCTGCTCCTGTGTGTGTTCCACACAGGCATTTCTGTCTTTTGCACAAATGGCTTATTTAGAGCCATCCCCTGTTTCATGGGAAATGCTACCAGTGTCCAAGACAGAATAAAAGGCAGCTGTGCTTGAGCTTCAGTCCTTGCTTCCTTATAGTGGCAGAGTTTTTAGCACTGCATATGGAATACTTTTAAACTCAGTCAAGAAATAATCAAGGAAGTCAAGAGACAACCTATTCTATAGAATACTAATGAAATCACGCAATAATAATGATGAGAATAATAATGCTTGGCCTTGCTTTTTCTTGGAGGTGGAAACCATGCAAGATCTCTTTAAGCTCAGCTGTGAATACTTGGCATATTCAGTTAGTCACTTCGACTTATGTGTGCTTACTTGGATTGTAGCATCTCTTTGTTTGAAAACTATATATATGTTTGTACTTATTTTTTAATCTTAGTATACACACTATGTGAATTGAAGTGAGCTATTCCTTGAATCCTTACATCAAACCTTGAAATTGCAATGCAGCTGTTAGCAACCATTGTGTGTGTCCACTTGTTCTGGGTATGCTTCTAGTGTTAATTAGGTGTATTTTCTTTCTTTTCATCTTTCGGAACCTGGCAATCAAATCTTTCTAGCTTGTTCGATTTAAATGTGTAAGATTTTAAGATGAAAAAGAGATACAGAATCTCTTGATTTTTTAACTGTAATTGAATTTATTCTTCTAGGTGTAGCATCTATGACTGTGCCAGTGTACATCGCAGAAGTTGCTCCACCACACTTAAGAGGCAGATTAGTCACCATTAATACTCTGTTCATCACTGGAGGGCAGTTTTTCGCAAGTGTTGTCGACGGAATCTTCAGCTACCTTGCGAAGGATGGATGGAGGTCTGTGAGTCTTCCTTGCTGAAAGCAAAACTGTTGTGGTTGTGACTTGGTTAACAGCTGTTATAATTCTTGGTAAAGTAGACTTTACGTATCAAGTGGTAGAACTGTATATGCAATGGTGCTTTAATAACAAACTCTTTCTAAATGATATCCATACTGCCTTCACTCAGGCTCTAATATTCACAGTGTGCTCAGTTTTTTTGACTTCGCTAAACTTTAAAATGGATGAGCAATCAAAGTGCATCAGTAAGCTTGAGTGATTGTCATGATGTTTGTGAAAGTAGCTTGTCTTTTGCATTTAGAATAATTACATGCTGATTTTTCAAAAGGCAATTTTCCTCTAAGTGTGATGCTGTATGCACAAAGTAGAGGTGTATTTTGAGTATTCTTGATCTAAACAGTAGTAATACAATCAGAATTGTAGTGAACGATATTGTAGCATAACTTTGTAGTTAAAAGTTTAGGCTATAGAATAATATGAATCTCTTTACTTTCTGGATATTATGTTCTTCCTGTAGACATCACTAAGTGTTTCTGACTGCAGTCTTACACCTACTGTCTTTATAGTGGTGTGTCATTTGAGAGAGAAGAAGTTTCAGTGGCTCAGTATTTTACTTTGAGTACTGACTTGAAAAACTAATTAACAGAAATGTGTAGGAGGAATAATCTGTACAATATATTCCAAATGCCGGAAATGTACTTAACTACATGTGCTTTTCTTTTGAAACACTCTTGGGAAAGACATGTTATTGTAGGGCCTTCGATTTCTATTGCTTACAGCCTGGAATAATTTCGTTATTTGAAAATTCTAATTTGCAGGAGCTGAATGGGGATTTCTAGGAGCAATGATGTTTGAGGTTTAAGTTAGGAACAATTAATTTGGGACTTGGTACATAAAAGAACTTGAAATCTGATCTTTCCAAAGTGTTTAAAGAAACATGAATTAAAACAAAAAATTAATGGTTTCTTAATGAATCTATGGTTTAAATTTTGAATGTCTGAAGAGTAAAGAAGTTTGGAGTTTTTACTCTTTGTCCATGTGATTGTTTTCTTTGCCTCTTTTGTAAAAAAGATGTCACACTTTGACCTTAAGAAAAATGTAATTTCATGCTGATTTTGTCTAATTTTAATTTAAATTTTAGCTCTTCCTTGTGTTTTCTGAAAATGCATTGGTTACTTTAGCTCACACGAAAATACCATTTTGTGTGTGTACATGAAGCTTTTGATGACCTTTTTGTTATAATTCGGCTGCATTCTCTGGCAGACTGTATGTCCACTTACGGGTAACTGAGAAACAGCCTTCACTAAAAGGAAAACTTAGTTAAAACTCAGTTTTATAGGATTGCTAATGCCTTTCTGCAGTTAAAGAAATATGCTCAATTTTGAGGAAAGTTAATGACATGCGGTAAAGCATTTCTAAGTGAAGTACAAACTGAAGTATTTGATTCCCCATGCCAAGTATTCAGTAGTTGCTTTATTATTTTAAATTAACTTTTAGCTTAAATAATTTGCTAATATAATGCCTCCCTATACATGGGGCTGGGTGGGAGGAATGAGCAAGTAAAGATATTTATTTAGAAATGTAGCTCTGAGTCACTGTTGCTGTTAGAGGCATTGTGCACTTTCTATTTAGGCAGATTTTTCAAGTTCAGTTTACTTCAGTGGTCAGGGATTTAGATGGGGAAAGCTTTGGTGGATGTAAATTTTTTTTCCAATTAATGCCTTGACTCCTAGGAGGTAAGGATGTGTTTGTATTCTCTGTGTTTCGCTTAATAGTAGTGTATTGGAAGAAAAACATAAGCTAACAAAGTATCTGACAGTTATCGGTCTTACCAGGGCTCTGTTTTTTGTTTAATTGTTCAGGTAAACTAAGATATTCCCTAGTTTGAATATTTGCAGCTTAAAAGCAGACTTCTAGGCTTCTTTGGAAAAGACCAAAGAGCTAACATTGTGGGAGAGGATGTATCAGTTTCCAATTCAAGCAGTGACACAGGATTGGCAAGTATGTTTGTATGTAAATGATTATTTAAGTGAAAAATAGAATTCCAATTTGTTACATGTGCACAAGTTGCCGTCTTTTGATGTTGCTCTGGAAATATATTTAACCAAAGTGGAAGATTAGGTGGAAAGCAATAATCATTGTGAAATGTAGATTTCATCTTTTAGTAAAACCCTGGTGTTTCAATAAGCCAGGATACCTTAAATAGGAATGAAATGCTGCTCATCTCTACTGAGAAGTCCTGCATTGGTGTAATTTTTTGTTCCAGACAGAAGAATAAATTAACTACTCTGGTATAATTCAGGCCTTTTAATCTATGTGAACTGAAAAAAGAATTAAAATCTAGAACCTGTGGATTGCGTTAAGACTAGGAGGTTGGGTGTTTGATTAGAGCTGTGTGAGATGCTGGCTTTTGAAATCTCCAATGATGGACATTTCCATTTCTCAAGACAACTTGCTTAGGTGTTCAGTCACTCTTGCAGCTTGCAACTATTGACGCTTGTTCTTTCACAATCTACATCTGAGCGGAGTCTGTCAGCATTTTCTCTATGAGCTCCTTTTCAGCTGAGGAAGACAGAATTAGATCTGTTCTTGATCATCTGTTTTCTGGGCAACACAAACTCAGTTCTCTCAGCTTCTTATGTCATACACTACAGTTGTGTGACTGTCTTTGTGATCCATTGCTGTTCCTGGTTTGTAGCTTTCTCTCTTGTTGGTGGTCCCAGTCTTCCAAGATTCAGCACGATGTGTGGAGTAATGAGGAGCAGTTGTTCCTGGTAGCGTGCCAGCTCATGCTGGATAATTTTGCTGAGGCAGTAATGCTGTGTTTTGTGTATGTGCCAAGTACTCTGCTGCTGTATTGTGCAGTACAAAGTGAAGTAAAACTGTTGATGATGCATTGGGCCGATACAGAGGCTAAGCTAGTGATGAGGTATCCAAGGATTCTCAGCTGTTTTGTGGGAGCTGTTAACCTGGGACTGTGTACTTGCCTGTCCTCAGCTAGTTTACTGCAACCTAAAACTGAAGAGGGTAGAGTACAGATGGTCTGTCACCTGGAAAGATTGGCCAGCAAACACATGGGGAGAAATCATAAATGTTCGCTTCCAAGTCATCAGGAGTGAGAAGAAAAGAAGGAAAATAAGAAGAAAAATTACTGCAATAACTCTAGCTCTTAGTGACTATGGGAGTGCTACAAAAAACAATAAAGAATCTTAGTTTTTCTCAGCTCTGCTTTTTCTTCAAAATGCTGGATATTAAATTAAAGATAAACAAAAAACCCCAAATATTTAATCTGACTCTTATGTCAGGTTAGCTTTATAAATCCAGCTAATGCCATTTTAATAGTATTGCAGCAGTATGTCTGAGAAGTAAAAATGTTACAACAGCCTTATTAAATTTCATGCTGGATTTTTTCAGGTCTGCTAGACATCTGGCTTCAAATGCAGAGCCTTGTACTCTGTATAGGAAAGAACTATATTAGATTTCTGAAAGCTGGCTCACTGCATGAAATGTCTTAAATTGCCTGCTTTTACTCTAAAGTGGTTAAATCAAAATTGCTTGATCTGAAAATTGCAACAACTCCTGAACTTGAAATGGATGTGTGCTCTTACCTGAGCATTTTCCTTCTGGTCTGCTCCTTGAACTCAGCTTTGACCAGAAGCAAGTTGTTCGGAAACTAACTTTGGTGAGTGAGCACTTTCTGTGCTCTTCCCCACCCCGCAGCACTTCCCCCCCCCACCCCACCGCGCCCATTATAAACAATCCAGTAGAGTCCAACAGGTTTAACAGGCTGGATTAGAGTTTTCAGGAGCCTCAATTGATTTTGCGCCCTTAGATGATGGGAGGTACTCAGGTGCTTAGTTCTGGAGGCTGTGCTGCATTTAAAGGACTGAAGGCTTTGGAGGATCAGAAATTAGATAATAGGAGTGTAAAGACTAAATCTTTTGTTTATGTGCATTACAAGGTAATTTTAATGGACAGAATGCAGTGGTTGTGTTTTTAATATCTATCGAAAATGCTTTTTAAATGCCGTTCTAATACAGACATCGAGTATACAATTTGGTGAGCTTCAATGTATACAGCTGCCAAAATGTTTGTGGAGAGGAAAGAGCAGAGAAAGAAATGAGGACGTTAATGAACGAGAACATTAGTGAATTAGTGACACTTGTTAGTTATGCTGGCTGAAGGCTACTCAACTAATAATCTTTTCACAAGTTTTGTCTTTTGAGTTTATTCTCTTCCTTCTGCTTTGCTTTCTTTTTTTTAAACTAAGACCTATACCATTCTTAAGCATTAGAAAATAGGAGGCTTACACAAGGCTTCTTTCTAGAACAAGACTTACTTGTATGACCATTAGAACTTTTTGCTGGTTTTAGGGAGAACTGAAGGGCTCAGCTTGGGGTTGGGAAGACTGGCTTGCATGCACATTGTTCTAGGATGGCCATCCTCTTTGCATTACTTTTGGGTTTCTCAGTATCCAGTTTTTGCCCTCTTGTACAGCTTATATTTTTCATTGTTAAATCTACAAATGCCCCTAAGAAAGTCTTTTTCCATTTTCATCCAAAATACATTTGGACTTGACAAATACATTGTCCTTAAACAGTGATTGTGCTCTTTTTACTACTCTAATAGCAATCTCACTTCATAGCATGCTTTATAAAAACATTCAGGCGAGAGACTGCCAAATCGTCTGTGTGAAAGCATGCGTCCTGGGGTATGAAGAGAGGAGCCGGAGGAGAGATTAGCAGATCTCCTTAATCTCCTGACTGATGTCAAGGTGTGAACTTGTTTGAGTTCAGACTACTTCAGTATTCAGTCTGAGAGCTAGTTTGTGGAGGTGTTTTAATGATTATAACCATTGATGTGAAACCCGTGGTAGCTGCAGGTGACCTGTACACATGACACTAGCATCATTTAAGTCTTTAATGGAAGTGAAAAGAAATCTCAGCGAATCGCAAATGGGAACAGTTCAGATTTAAAACGCAAAACAAAATTATATATAGTTCTGTAGTTGTTGTTATTCTTCGTAGTGTTTTCTTCCAGTAATGTAACAATGTGAAGTATATAGACAAGAACCACCCATGAAAGTTGTTTGTATGCTTGTCTTCCAAAGTCTTTTTCTCCCACTTCAGCTAGGACGAGTCATGGTATCTTTGGGTTTTGTCACAAATGTCTCTGCTAATCCCTGGAAGCGTAACTCCCCGGCTAGTGCTAATTCCCTCTTGAGTAGAGAACTAGCCTTAATGCTATATAAAGTAACCCCCCAATGGCATCTAAAACACAGTTTTTATTTAAAACCTAACATTTGCAGCTGGCTGAAGATTCACAAAGAGATTCTTTAGAAGGTCTGGTGTAAATTGCTGTGCTGGTGAAATGAACTTTTTTCAGTGCTTCTGCTTATAGTCACAAATTTTCAGAAGTGAAACTGGCATCCCCTTACTCAAGAGGCGTATTTCATGGTTGTATGTGTATACATGTTACCAACCAAACTAACTATTTTTCACTGGCTTGTTTGAGGGGTTTTTTTATGTCTGCAAAACAGTTAGCGGGATGTCAGCCTCATTTTTGCCATCAGCAGTACCCATTTGTTCTCTGTGCCTTTGTTTTCTTTCTGTTCATTCTTTTATCTTCACTGAAGGGATTATAAGTTTCCAACTACTAGAATGTTTTAGGGTTTTTATCTAGTCCAACTTAGTGTCCTCAGGAGCAGTGGCTGTAGGGTCAGTAGTGGCAGAATAGTCATCTTGTCCTTGAGAATTCCTGGATTTGGAAGCAAGGGTCCTGTTTTCTAAAATACTTGCAGAATGTGATTCTTGCCTGCTTATCTTCTGGTGATAAAGAATATGAGGGGAGGAGGGTTTGATGTGTAAGTGACAGCTTGAGTAGGTGTAACTGAGTCTTCTCATAGCACCTTTTTGTAGGCAAATATTAGATATTTATTAATTTATTTCCAGGTACATGCTGGGCCTGTCCGCTGTTCCAGCAGTTATACAGTTTCTTGGATTCCTGTTTCTCCCTGAAAGTCCCCGCTGGCTCATTCAGAAAGGCCAGACTCAGAGAGCACGGAGAATTCTGTCTCAAATGCGTGGCAACCAGGCGATTGACGAGGAGTACGACAGTATCAAAAACAGCATCGAGGAGGAAGAAAAAGAAGTTGGAGCAGGTATGCTGCATGCTTGTTGGCCTCTGCCTATCAATGAGGAGATGAAAATTAGAAATGCTGAAGTCATAGCCTGTGGAAACTTGATGTTTTGCTTTTTCTTGCTGCTGTTTGATATATTTCATATACTGGTAGCTTCAAAAATGAACAGGTGGATGTTTCTGTGATCCTACAATTTTAAATTAGGTTCTGATATCTTAAGTGAGTAAAAAGTAAAATTTTGTCAGATTCTGTGCTTCTGTGAGAAGATCACTCATAAAATTACTCAGTTTAAAAATGTGTATTTTCAAGAGTGGAAATAAATAACGTAAAGTTTGATTTCTTTCAGCAGTGGAAAAGACCAAATGGCCACTAGGGGTATCAGGAAGCATTTCAGGTGCCTGAATTATCCCTGTATCCTGGCCAACCACATAGAAATCTTTTCAAAGGCTGCTTGTCTACTAAAACTAGGCATGTAATATAGAGTTTATTTTTTGGTAAAGGCAGCTTCTGAAAGTCCTTTTGGTCTGCCCCCAAGAGATTAAGGCATCTTAATCAAATCCTTTCTTTTGTATCCTTATGCTGTAATTGCTTGAACTCGTGTATGTACGTACATGTGTGCATGTACATGTGTACTTACAAAGCAGTATTACCATTCCATTGACTTTGTCCTCTACATATTTTTCCTTTGTGCTGAAAGTGTTAACCTGAGAATCTCAAGAAAGGCTCTTAAGTAAGACTTCATTCTTGCATCCTTAAACATTGGTAGGAAAATAATGTACCTTCTTAGAGCTGGTGGAAAGAAAAGTGCAAGTTTTCTTACATCTGTGTAAATTGAGATTCAGCATTTTGTAATGTCATTTTATAATCTCATAATCTCATTGTCGCTTTGAATTTGGCTTTGAGCCTTACAATAAATAGTTATCTGGAAAAAGTTGATTGACACATACTAGCGAATGGATTTTCAAAATACTCATCACCGGTGTGAAGAAGGGCTGGATTTTTTTCCTCATGTTATATTTTTGAGACTTTGGATACCTTTTTCCAGTTCTTCTGGGTGTGGGGTGGTAGCTTCAGGATGTGCCAGGGCAGGTTTAGGTTGGATATTAGGAAAAACTTTTTCACCGGAAGGGTTGTCAAGCATTGGAACGGGCTGCCCAGAAAAGTGGTGGAATAACCGTCCCTGGAGGTACTTAAAGGTGTATATATGTCGTGCTGAGGGACATGGTTTAGTGGTAGACTTGGAAGTGTTAGCTTAACGGTTGGACTTGAGGATCTTGAAGGTGTCTTGCAGCCAAAAATTGTTCTGTGATTCTAAATTAAGTTCTTGATAAAAAGCTGAAGTGGATATTCATAGGAAAGCTTGGCTTTAAGAGTCCTGTGCTGAGGTTCTCAAGCTTAAATTAGGGAGCCTGTTAATGTCTAGTATTACAGTTTTTATGCTTTGTAGAAATAAAAGGAGCAAGTGTTTCATCTAGTCCCTTATTTTCAGTAACTGGGCTGTGGGGTACGACCTTGCATCTGTCTCTTAAGTCTTTGTCATGCTGCTGTTTCACTATTTGTAAACTAAACGTGGTATTGGAAGATTGCAGTAGGACTGACTCCAGCTCACCTGTTAAATCAGTTCTCTGTACGTTTGTAGCTTGGACTGACACACTAATTACAAGGGTATTGGATTTCTGGGATGTATTGGTCTCTTGGTTCCCGTCCATCTGCCTCCCCTGAAAACTTGCTGTGATGCTGGAGTTTAGTTAAATCAACCACGTTCACAGGAGAAAGCTTGGTTGCAAAGAATCATGTTTTCCTCTTAGGTAGTGCACAGCTTCAGAGCTGATACCAAGGGGCATTAGAAAACTGAGGGTAGTTACAAGTATATGCTGTCCCACTTATAAGTGCTTAGCAAATAGGCATTAGATAATTACGGTCACTCTTGGTTTTGACTATTAACTTGGTTATAATTGCAGTTCATCCTATTTAATCCAAAGTCTTTGTTGTTACCAAAAGCATCAAGACATACATTATTTTTGTTACCTTTCTGTGACTTACAGGTGGTAGTTACAAGTGGTGTTAAATTGTAATTACTTTAATTTCTTGAGAAATTGTCTGGATCCTCAGTATTGAATCTGGAAAGCATAGTGCAAGAGCAACTTACTGTTTATGGTTTCATTGCCAGGTGTTCAGGTATTGACAACTTAAATGTGTGCTTCTGCAAAAAATTTGCATTTTGTTTCGGTATGTGTACTTTTGCTGTTCTTTTTTTTTTCTTTGATATGTTGCTGTCATACTTTTACTTTTTGTATTAATTTCTCCTATTTGTGGCAGGCAGTATTGTAAGACACTAGTTAATAGCCGTGGCAAATGATGGCAATAATTCCTATCAGACATCGCGGACATCATCCCATTTACATCCTGTTTACAAACAGCTTTAATGACACCAAATGACAGTGTGTGTATGTGGCATTCAAATAAAAGTAACTTTGTAGATCGAAAATCATCAGGCTTATTTTTAGATAAAATGCCTTTTCCTTTCTTGAAGAAGAACAGATGTTCTTTTTCATTAATTGATACTCAAGCATCTTTGTGGGTTTCTTAGGGCATCATTTTCTAAGTGAAGATAAACCTGTTTGACTCCTTCTCTGCAAGGGAGTAACAGAATGTAACAGTAACATATTCTTAAGTCCCACATGGAAAACTGTAATGCCTTTTGTAACTGTTTCATCAACTATTCTTGTCACAGAACTAATGAATCACAGAGGAGCTTCATCTGTGGTGCTTAAGTTACTTTCTTAAAAATTTGCTTTTAATGTCTGTCATAAAACCGGAGAGGTTCACTGCATTTTTCTCGTGGTCATCAAGCAGCTTCTGTCTTCGAAAAAATAAAAATGCCCTTCAGCATTCAGGCTTAAGTTTCAGAAGTCTTTTGTACCAATGTGGGATACCTGTTAAGCAAATGATTCACGTATCTTTATCCTTTCCAATACATTCAGCCTAATCACTGCTGCTATACCGCTTAGCAGCTTATATTTTAGCATTTTCAGATGGGTATCAGGGAAAGGATCTGTCTTTGTGATGCTTGCTCCATGACTGGTTATACAAATGACATTTTTTCCAGCAGTCACTAATACTGCTTTTGCGTGCTCTATTCTGTACCTCCAGTGTGACTCTTGGTGTTGTAACCTTGTATTTTGGGAAGCGAAGGGGAGGATGTTGCATTCTGCAGTAACATGACAAAACAAGTTGAATCTTGGTCAGGCCCAGCTAATCATCATCTCTTAATGTCATCCATATATCAGATGTTGGGGCTGTAGTACAAAAGCAGTCTGGATAGGAAAATCGAGGGTAGCAGGACTAATAAGGAAGATGTTAGAAAGAAGAGCACTCCCTAAGAGTTGTGGAAACAGTAGGTGTGAAGTGGCCTTCCCTTCCAGATCTGCTGTGGATCTCCCAGATTCCCCAGTGTTTGGGTCAGGTCTGAAGCCTTTGGGGAGGGAATGGTCAGAAGGGGTTTGCCACTGAGGGAGAATCGAAGACATTGCTGGGAGAGTGTTCTGGGGCAACTCTTTCTTGCAAAACATGTCTGACTCGCACTGCTGCTGAGTGGTAGTTTTTAGTGCAGTTAAGACAGACGTCCTGTACCGTCTGTTAGTTAGAAACAGGCAATCAAATCATAGCAATGTCGGTAACTGCTGGTATAGTGGCTTAATACACAGGTATAGATGAAGTAGCTCCTTAAGTGAGTTAGAGAGTGGGATTTGTAATGCTAATTCCAGAGCAAGCACTTCGGAGTGAATTTAATGTTGCAGTTTTGTGCATCACAATAAAGCTATCTAACACAGTTTTTGAAATAGGCTGCCAGTGTAGTGGTCATTTCAGAATGTAAAGAAATCATAGCATCCAAGGGAGATGTTTTAAATAGATCATTCATTTTCTGTATGTGTAGGACAACACTCTAATGTTCAAAGCAAATCATAGAAAAGTACTGGTTTCTATTGTCTCTCTGGGTGAAAGCATCTGCAAACTGCATGGCTTTTCCTCACGCCCCTCTTGTAGCAATACTGAGCTGTGATGTGCCAAGATGCATGGTGTTTCATGTGAAATCAGTAGTGATGAGTATAGTACTGACTCAGCATCTTGACAAAATGAACATCATTTGCATTAAGACTAGCAATTTATTTTTGTGTAGATGAAGGATATGTAACTGTGAATCATAATTACACTAGGAGAGCAGCATAATCTTCCCCAGCTCTATTTATCCCATATTTCCCTAACCTGTGAATTGGAACTGAGACTCTTGACCTCATCTGCTATGCCTGTGGATCTTTGCATTTTATTATCTGTTCTCATCTATGTATATGTAACTTCTGACCATGAAGATGTCATTTTTTTACACGTTTTGCTTAGTAATTCTGGTTGTGTAAAACAGCTGGGGCTCAGTGGTGCATGGAACCATACTGCTTCTGTGAAATTCACTGAGTGATTTAGAAAATTGATTGTTACACTGTAATATTGTTTAACCTACTGTCCTGGTTTGAGCTAGAACAGAACTAATTCTGTTCAGCGATTTCACTTCTCAGCTCAGTCTCTCCTCAGTGACGGCACTTTCTGAAGTTAATGGCCTGTCTGTGCAGACAGTGTCTGCTTCTAGCTGTGATAACGCTTGATGTTTACAGTCACTACCAGGGACTGGTCTGCAGAAAGGCTCTGGCTCAGACTTGCTCCTGCGCAGACCAGGGTCACTGCTCAATCCTGTGTCCCACGGTGGGGTGCAGTGAGTTAGAGGCTGCACCTGCGGGGAGGAGCGGCCAGGACAGGTGACCCTGAACTGACCAGCAAGGTTTTCCATCACATGTACGTCGTATTCGGTATAAAGCGGAGGGATCACAAGGGTCAGTCTCCCTCTTCTTCAATGGCTGGTGTCTGAGGAGGAGTCTGCCTGTTCTACCTTCAAACCCAGTCTCTGCATTCCTGAATCCAGCTCCTGAATTCAGTTTCTGTCTGCCACTGAGTCCAGGCTGGGACTTCCCCACTGTCTCCCAACAGCATCAGTGGTGACAGTGTGTTTGCTGTCAGGGGAGTTGGATTTGGTATTGGTGTTGTATATATTGGTATATATTTCATTTTATTTTCACTAAAGCTGATTTAGTTTTCTTTTGCAGTTCATAAGGCTCTCTTCCTTATTCTCTTTCTCTTCCCCTTTGGGAAGGGAGGTGGGTTAATAGAGAGCATCTGTCATTTGTCTAGTGGCTATTCCAGTCCCAGCCCTTGATACCTACTGTTCTATGTCTGTACCAGGATAGTATGTAATGGGCACTGCTTCTGGATGAGACCTTTTCTTGTCTTTTCGTTATTTTAAATACATTTTTTGTAATAGCCTAGCTTTTTCTTGTGAGACCAAGAGAAATGTATCCATCCCATTCTTTGACTCCTGGTAGGCTTGACTCATTTTACTTCTTTGCTGAATTTTCTATTGGATGAATGAGTCAGTCTTTTTTTTTAGGTTTTGTATTTTCCTGTTGGAGATAGATATGTTATGATAAAAAGGTACAACCACCTCATCACCATTAAGTTTCAGCTCATAACTTTACCCAGTTAACTATCAGCTAAAATATATTATTATCAAACAGGAGATCTGGAGCCTCAGTCCTTCCTGGTTCCAGTGTATTTCTGTTGCTTGCACGTTTTCTTCTTGAGTAATATTGTAACTTGTTAGCGTTCCTGGCTACGGCTTTAGCTGGAACCTTTTGACATGCATCTTTCTAGGAAGGTACTGGAAGCTTGCAGTGTTTTCATTCCGAACTATAATTCTCCCCTTTACTTCTGGGAGTCCTTTTCATCCTAGGCCGTTGCCCCACATGCCTTCTGTTGAAAAAGATATAGACATGCTTATTATTATTGGACATCAGCTGGAATCTTACTTAATGAAACCTGGCTACTCTGCGATGCTCTGTTAGAGCTGTGCAGAACTCTGAATTGTTCTGCTTCCAGGCACCCACCTCCTTATTTCTAGTTAATCCCTCTTTCATGGTGCTAAGTGGCTGTTGTTACCTGTAACCGTGAAAGTACATGGAAATCTTTGGGGAAAAAGGAAACAAAGGAGTTGGACTAAGGATTCATTGAAGAAGAATCTAAATCCAGTATGATCAGTAGCCATGTCAGCCTGAAATTCTTGCTTGTGGCAGTACCAAAGCCCAGGGTCGGTTTCAGGTTTTGCCTTTGGATTTTGTGGGATGTGTGGCCGATGCAAGAAGTACTTGAAAGGAATGTTTTTTCATTCTGGTATTTTAACCATTTGAAGTGTAGAATTATTTTGTTTGTTCCCTTAAGAAAAAGAAACTCTTCCTGAGTATGTCTCATTGGAATTTGTTTTGAGTTGAACCCATAAAAAAAGCACTTCTCTAGATAATTTAAAATTCGTGCGATGCAGGCAACTAAAACATGAAGACATTTGATCTTGAGAAAGTATACTAAGTGAATTCACTGTACGATCAGATAACAACGAAAGGCCTCCTATAAAACTTGGCAAGGAATATTGGAAGAATTAATTATTATGTTGAACAATTGATAAACTAAGATAAAAAGATTTTTGGTTCTCCTTTTATCCTGAAAATCTTTTAAAAGGCTGATTTATTCTTGCAAATATAACTTTGATAAATATAGTGTATAAGAAACATTACTGGGTTTTCTGCCTTGTATAGAAATATGGCTGCTGTATTTTAAAAAGAATAGTTTGTTTCTGGTATCTTAGAGCTCTCCTTATACCTTCAGTGTGTGCTCCTACCCGTGAGTTTGGGAATGGCTGTATACTTTAGGAATGCTGGTTGTTGGCATGTTCACCTGGCAGGGCATTTCAAGTCGGCCTCGCTTCAGTGGCTTATGACCAAAAGCAATCCTTTAATCTTTCACCTTGGTTTTCAATGCGCTGACATAAATTGAACGTTTATCTGGAAATGGTGGTTAGTTGCCTGTGTTAAGATCAGATTCTGTCAGTAGACTGCTTCAGATGTATGGTTTGGAACAAACTCTTCTTTGCCTGAAGTCCAGAAAGATTTCGTGTATGGTCGTCCTAAAGGGCAGAAAAAAGCAAAACTCTGTAAAACTTTGTGTAAGTACAGGGAAGCACTGTAAGGCAGGAGGGTTTGGTTTGCTTTTGTTTCTCTTGCCCACTTCAGATTTGCTGTGAATTTTTTGGAAGTAAAATTAGCTTTGCATGGACAGTATTGTTAGCTTTATATTAGGTCACAACTTCTGAAGCCTACAGAAAATTCAGGCTGTAAGTCTGGAAAATAAAATTACAAAGACTTCATCTCTTACCAGGGCAAAATTAAATATGGGCATAATGCTTTTGTTTTAAGCCAAATGACATTATTCACAGATTGAAGCTGAATTTGCTGGTGTTTGGTTCATATTAACTGCTGCTTTTCATCTGAGGTTGCTTGTGGGACTATGTGTGTGCAAACAGTATTGGATTCCACTCTAGTACTAGTGCATCGCTGAACATTCAGCTGCTCTCTGTGCTTTGTTCAGGAACCAGGTATCTGTTCTGTGAAAACGTGCTTCAGAGCGGAAGAAAAATGTTGGAAGAATAAGGCTAGTGATTGACACCCTTTCATGGGAGAATGTGGTTCATCTAAAGCAAAAACTGACTGAAGGGGAGGCTGTGAATAAGAGAGCATGTTTTGTTACAGTCCTGTTTAGGGTAACAGGAATTTGTAACTTGTGCTTAAAAAATCCAAACAAATCCCTACACCCACCACCCCTGTAAATTTAACTAGAATAGTTTATTTGTCTGGCTTAATGTGAACAGCCAAAATTAGGCATTTTTTGGCTGGTTGTTCAGGTGTTGTAATTTTCTATGTTTCATGTTTATTATCTCTTAGGGTTAGCTACAGTACTTCAAATCTATAGAAAAGTATCTTTTTTTTTCTTTAACACACAAACTACTTGTTTTTTGTAAACAAGGTAGTCCAACTGACTTAGACCAGATAATTTTCCAGAAGCTATCAGCTTCTGTCCCCAATTTCCATGCCTTTTAGGAGCTCAGTCCAGCTGGAGAAACCTGTAAGCTAGATGCGTTTCTTGAATTTTTCTCAGAAGTAGTGCTTAGCTACGTAACTTGGTCTGTTGTTAGAAGTCTGCTATGTACTCACGTATAAACTTCAAACAGTATTTGTAACTGTATACACTTACAATAGTTTCTTCCCAGTTAGTCCAGAGGAAGAACACAAAAATAGTGTGGCATGTGGTGAGATTTTAGGAAAGCTGGAGTAAAGATTCCTGGCAGAAGTGAATCTAAAAATAGGAGAAAGGGGCAAAAATAAGACTTGTTCTTTACTCAGTACAGAAATTGGAGAGAAAGTAAGTGGTGGGAGGCACCTATGTACTGTCTGTGACACACATGGTTTGTTACTCCGGGAAGGGAGCCTGTGGAAGTGAGGTGGGCCAGAAGGAGAGAAGTCTGTGCTGGTGAAAGGTGGTTGTAGGATTTTAGTACCAGGATAGGAATGAAAGGGTAGAATACACCTGCTTAAAAGAAAGCTACAACATTTGGCTGGTGGCTCGAGGCATCTGGCAGTGGGCCAGCCTTGCCAGCGATGGTGGTGCAATAACCTCTTCCCAGTTGCAGTGTGAGGAGTTGTTGCTGCTGCCGTGCTTGCCAAGGTCCTGGCTCTTGGAGCTGCATGGACCGAACCAAGACTCTGAGCCCTGGAGTCAGTGCGCTGGAGAGCAGGTGCGGTTTGAGCGTGGTAGCTTGTTACGTTAGAAAAGGGAAATATAATTTGGGTTTCTTGGGTACCCCGTGCAAGATTGGGCACGCACTGCCTTCACAGCAGAATTCATTCTTTGGGCCTTTGGTTTTTTTATGTAACATGGTTACGCTGATGTGCTTTTTTCTCATCTGAAATTACGGATCAACTTTTTATAGTTATGCATAATGTTCTTAAGAAGTTGTAAAATTATGGTACCTCTAGAGCTGCTAATGGTATTCAAGAGCTCAGTTAATTTAAAAAAAAAAAGACCCAATTCTTCATCGTTTCCTTGCTGAATCCAGCATCTGCACTGAATACACAATTCTAAGCCGAATGCTCCCACTTGAGCTGCCTGTTTACATGCAACAGGGATTCAGACAAAATATACAGTGTTGTGTGAAAATGTTAGTGGGCATGGGGGGAAATTTTTTTAGACTTCTGAGAAATAATTATAACACTTCACTGAGCTTAGTAATATGATTAATTTTTTAGCTCATAGAGCAGGTTCTGTGGCAAAAGTTGTAGATAATCTTGCAGCTTCTTTGCTCTCTGACCTTGTGAAGATGAGTGGAAACTCTAAAATATATTTAAGGATTTTAATAACAATATTTATATGTAAATGCCACAGGCAAGTAGCTGAGCAAACTTTTTTGCCTTTTTTTTACTTAATTGCTCCTTTTATTTTCTTTTTTACCTATTGCTCCCATTTTAGCCTTTTCAGCATAATCATAAAAAAAAACCCACCCAAAAACTTTTTCAAATTAACATTTCTTTGCACTGTTTAAGAACCCCGCTGGTGCAGAGCTGACTCTTCCTCTGCTGCCTCCTTGGCAGCAGGCTTCTCACAAGGGTGGAACTTGGTCCACCCATCAGCTATTAATGATTCTTCAACAGCAGCAGTTTCTTTTTCTTTGGCTCTGTAACCAGGCAAACACAGTGTTTATATAGCTTGTTTAAATTAAAGTGCTTTTTTAATGCTGCTCATGGGTTGGATGAGTGTACCCTTTGCTGGATAAAAAACTGGCTGGATGGCCAGGCCCAAAGAGTGGTGGTGAATGGAGTTAAATCCGGTTGGCAGCCGGTCACCAGTGGTGTCCCCCAGGGCTCGGTACTGGGGCTTGTTCTCTTTAGCATCTTTATCAATGATCTGGATGATGGAATCGAGTGCACCCGCAGTAAGTTTGCAGATGACACCAAGTTAGGCAGAAGTGTTGATCTGCTTGAAGGTTGGGAGCCTCTACAGAGGGATCTGGACAGGCTAGATCGATGGGCCACGGCCAGCTGTAGGAGGTTCAACAAGGCCAAGTGCTGGGTTCTGCATTTGTGTCACAACAACCTCAAGCTACAGGCTTGGGGAAGAGTGGCTGGAAAGCTGGAGTAGGGAAGTGATTGTCCCCCTGTACTTGGCACTGGTGAGGCCACGTCTTGAATACTGTGTCCAGTTTTGGGCCCTTCACTACAAGAAGGACATTGAGGTGCTGGAGCGTGTCCAGTGGAGAACAGTGAAGCTGGTGAAGGGTCTAGAGCCCAAGTCTTACAAGGA
Source organism: Buceros rhinoceros silvestris (assembly GCF_000710305.1). Taxonomy (NCBI): domain Eukaryota; kingdom Metazoa; phylum Chordata; class Aves; order Bucerotiformes; family Bucerotidae; genus Buceros; species Buceros rhinoceros. Next base: position 7,427 of record NW_010405283.1, on the reverse strand, counting down.
GCAGCTGTGAGGGAACTGGGGTTTAGCCTGGAGAAAAGAAGGTCTCAGGGAGACCTTATCCCTCTGTACAACTGCCTGAAAGGAGGTTGTAGCGAGGTGGATATCAGTCTCTTCTTGCAAGTAACGAGTGATGGGATGAGAGGCAGTGGCCTCAAATCACACCAGGAGAGGTTCAGGTTGGGTATTTGGAAAAATTTCTTTACAGAGAGGGTTGTGAAGCATTGGAAGAGGCTGCCCAGGGAGGTGATGGAGCCGCCATTCCTGGAAGTACTTAAAACGTGTAGATGTGGTGCTTCGGGACATGGCTTAGAGGAAATCTGGCAGTGCTGGGTGAACAGGTGGACTCAGTGATCTTAAAGGTCTCTTCCAGCCAAATGATTCTGTGATTAAGGAGGAAGAAGGGTTTTAAACGTGTTTGCATTTACTTCTTTTACATAAGGGCATATTCTGCTTCTGCAATGTAGTAGGCTTTATTATTTCTGAAGACCTTTGTGAAGAGATTGCCTGATTTTTATGCAATGCTCATCTTTTTCTCTTGCCTTTTAAAATAATACATGGGGTGTTTTTTTTATCTCTTCTATTTTCAATCTATCTTTTTTATTTATTCTTGTAGTGAACCTGAGGGGTTTGGTTCAGAATAAGCAGTGATCATTGCATGCCTCCTGATAGTTAATGCAAAGTATTCACGCACTGAGCATTTCAGTAAATTTTGTCAACCCATGTGAAGTCTATCATAATTGGTATGCTGCCCTGTGTGGACTGTGTTTTGTTGGATTGAAGATGGCTCTGGGGGGAAAAAAAAAAAGGAAAGAATAGTTTCCTGTATTTTGCTGCTGAGCACGTTGCTGCTGTGACTCCCAAACTATGCGTTTCAAATGCTCCCTTATGTAAATTATTCTTGAGCTTTCCCTGTGCTAAGAAAGCAAGTTGCTGGGATTTCTTCCTGTTGAAAATGTGTTAAAAATGTTGTAGTACTTCCATGTTGACTGTATTTAATCTAGAGCTTTTATCCAGTTTCTTTCTTTATGTTAATTCTGTTTGACCATAATTTTCACAAGTGGTGAACTCGTTCAGAATTGTTTTTCATTCATAATTTTTTTGCCAGTAAAATGTTAGAACTCTGTTTTCCTTTTCTGGTTGTTTTTTTTACTAATGGTCTCCACTAAGCCAAAGTGATGGCCAGGAACTGTGTAGTAGTGTGCTAGTCTTGCTGTAGAGCCAGATCCCTAGGAAAGAGCTTCCTCCTTGTGTCATTTCACTCCACAGTAGGAAGGGTGAGCACCACCTTTTCCTTTTATCATCTCAGTGAACATGTCTTGGGGCTTTTCATGTGGTGTTTCTGTAAGCAAGGTACTTTCTAGGAAGTTTATTAAATTGTTTTGTATTCTAAAGTATTACTGATGTCCTGCAACATGTCCATGTAGATTAGAGGGAGTTTATATGGTGTGTGTGTGCGTGAGATAACTAATGTTGCATGAATAATTCACAATGAATCATTTATCTAATTAATTTAGACTTACTTTCTGCTTGTCAGTTGTCTGTGGGGAAACTGCAGACGTATTTGTTTTGGAAGTGTTAAAGTGCTTTGGAATTTTTCTGTGTGAAGATGAAAAAATTGCTTTGCAAACTACTATTTTTAGTATAAATCTTTAGAAATCTTGGCTTTCACAAATATTAAACTATTTCAAATGTTGTTCTAGAAGTACCTTACAAAGCTGTGAATAGCTCAATTAAGAAAATAAAATTCAAAAGAATCAGGAAGACTCATCTCTCTCTACCCTTGTTTTCAGGTTTCCCCTTTCGCTAAAATAATCAAACCAACCCCACAAAGAAAGAAAAAACCCCACCAGCAATTCCTTCACCAAAAGCTGTTTGTCATTTGTAGCACTTCTACCCCCGCCCAGGAAACCACTATTCTGTTAAATGTCTTTTTTGTATTAGGAAAGGATCACTCCACTGTCTAGCAGTGGTCAGTTTGTGTATTTTTTTTTTTTTCTATGAACAGAGGCAAGTACTGCGTTTGTGGATAATGGTGGTTTTGAACTTTTTCTGATTCTGCACATACTTGAATATTTCTATTTCTGTTGAATAAGAAACAATGTTTTCAAAACCAGTATAGTTCAGTGTCTACGGATATTCAAATGTTTACCTAAAGTCATATGGAAAATATTGTTATCAAGTCGAAGTAGGTCATCTCACAATGCAGCCATGGCGATTTCAGAATCAAGAATTTATTTTTTCCCCCACTATTGTAAGTTACATTTAGAATTATTCTGTAACTAGAAGTTGTGAGGGCTTGAAAAATTTCTCCTTTTCCCTGCTATACTTAGAGAGCATCCAATTCTGCCCTTACAGAGTTGACTTCAGGCCAGGATTTCGTGTTGGCAAACGTAGCTCATTGTTACTTTTCCCCCTCTCCAGTTGCAAGGATCTTGCAGAATTGCTGAGAAAGTGCCAAGAGTTCTAGTTGCTCTATGGTTGTAACTACTTAAACATGTTTAATTGAGCATGCTGCACATGTAATCCGTCCTTGAATAATGAAATGTCAGCTGTTATTGTAGGTTGTGAAACGCACATCTTTGCCCTACCGCACGATGACCTGTTCTGCCGGGCAGTCTGCAGTGGTGAGCAGCGGCTGGTGGGAACCCTCTGGCATTCACGGGCTGTCCGTGTGCCAGAACCCACGTGAACTGGGGCCGTGAGACCTTCCAGGTCTTACTTTGCTTTGTAGAACGGTACTTCAGAGCAGAAAGAGTGTAGGTGTTTATTTAGGTACTAAAATTGCGTGAATATATTTGGTTTTTTTATCAGCACTGAACATCTTTAATTTTTATGTTCATTCTCCTTGATGTCAGTGGCTATGCAGAGAACAAAAATACCACTTTCTTTGATGTGTTTTGGCCTGTTTGCCATCACTTATTGAATGTGGAAAGATTTAGTTACAAGTATTTAATAAAATGGATTGATTTAAGAGCATAAATAGTTCTAAAGTAATTCTGTCCTGTGATTATATGGAGTAGATTGCACTAGTTATTTATACAACATTTATATTTAAATTACTTATATAACACAGAAACACGTGTCATTCTTATTGTAGCTGAGGTGGATGTACCTCACTATGAGTGCAAATATGGATATATAAATGAATAAATAATAATGTCTTCTGTAGTGTATGATGTAGAGAGTGGATGATGGGCTATGAGCCAGGAGACTTTCTTTTTAGTTAACGCAAACATACGTTTCTATGGCAATAAAGGCAAATTGAAAATGTAGGTGGTTCTGACTGTTGCTAGTCTAAAATAAAGGTGGTGGTTGCAGTTCATTTTGTAGCCAAAAGGAAACAAGATTTTTCTTAAAGGAAAATTAATCTGAATTTTTTAATTGCAAGCTCTTCGTGGTATTTATTTTTCCCTCCTTTAATTTCTCCTTCTTTTTGTTGGGTGTAGCAAAAATAACAGTCCGTGTGTAAATGCAATACAGATCTCTTGTTATTATCAAGTAGATTTAAACTTCAGTGGTGATTTGTATTACCTTTGCATCTTCTGTGTTTTGTTGGGACTTCAATTTTTTAATGTTTTGTTAAGTGATGATTGTTTTTAATAGTATTCAGAGACAAGAGGCATGAGAATCTTAGAACAGAAGATAAATTAAGGCGATATTTACCAAACAACACCAGATTGGTGGGGTGCGCAGAGGGTAACAAGTTGCAAATAAATAGTGTTGAGTATAGTGAGAAGTGTTTATCATACTCTGATTACAATGTGGTATAACAATGGAAGAGGTCTGAGACACCATTTCATCTCTAGATTGGATTGTTTAGAGCTTCACAGCCCTTTGAAGCACATTCCCAGAAGAATGATCCATTATAGAATATCCAAATACCACCTATTTGTGAGTGGAGTGGCCTTAAATTAATCATCCTGCCTCCATCTGTCATACTTAGTATCCTTCAAGCTGTTTACTTTCTTGGTCTCCAAATCCTATTTCATATATGAGATTGCTTTGCGGAAAAAAATTGTGGTTATTTAAGCGTAGTGTGGGCATATAAACAAAAAAACCCAAATGGCATCTCTTCAGGCACTTGTACACTTTAGTTTGTTTGCCATGCCCTGACAGAGACAAGAGCTTGGTGTGTACCTGAAATGTTTATGCTGATTTGGCAGAATGGGAACACATGGTACCAAATCCAATATTGAAATTGGATCTTTCAGTTGATCTTGATGTCAGATACCATGAATCTTCTTTTGCAACAACAGTCAAGATTTTCTTAAAGTTATAACCTGGCAATATATAACACAAAATATCAACCTACATTTGCAGAGAATCTGGTATAATCTATGAGATGCACACTCATTTCCCTCATCATGGTGGATGCTTGCTTGGTTGTCCTTGGTAATTCAAATAATCGCTCTTAGCTACCCAGGGTTGAAGACAGTGGAGAAATATCATGGAAAGGCATATGGTCTTTGCTGGCTGCCTGTGGTGCTGGGATGGTGGGTTTGGGTGCTCCCGTTCCCATCTGATGGGAGAAGTCAAGACTTCAAGAAAGGATTTTGGAGCTGATGAAACTGGTGTTGAATGCTTTATTAGGGAAAATCTGCCTGGTTTTATACCATATAAATCTGTGTCTAAATGTACTAAATTATGGTTGATGAATAATGTTGTAAGCCTAGAAATAATATATGTACTCCAGGGATGCATAATGATAATGTTGATATGCTATATTAGATGTAAATCCTTGACATAAACAGAAAGACACATTTTAAAAATGTAGATTAATTTATTCTGTATTTAAATCAACTGTAGCATAACCCAGCACAGCTACAAAGGAGGTAGAATTTTTTGTTGCTGCTGTTATTTAGGTATTTTGAGGCAAGTGATTTGTATATTATGAACTTGAGAAGTTATCACTCAGTTAGTGTTCTGTTCTCATTTGAGAAACATTCCCTACCATCTGCAGCCAGTCGTCTGTTGTGCTGTGTGAGCCTGGCCTCAAATACAAGATATCATTTGGTCTGAATAGTGCTATCTTTGACAACCCCCCCAAAATGTGACTGGTGACGGTCAAAATATTCTCTGGTCAGTTGCAGGCAGATCCGTTAAAAATGTGAATTCTGGAAAACATTCACAGGTCTTTCATGGATGCAGCTGCATTTTACTAGATGGTACAATTTGTAATGGGTGTGTTAGGAGACACTACATCACAAAAATACTTCAAACTAAGGGCTTCTAATATGCTTTGAGTTAACGGGGTTTTTTTCTTATCAGCTGAAACTGGTTTTCAAAATCAACTGAGTTATTTTGAAATGTAGTTTTAATAAGCTTGCACTCTTCTGTCCTGCTGCTAAACTGTTCCTTTCTTCTCTAACTCCAGTAGAGGGAAATTAACCTGCAAAGCCTGTTACATGTGTTTTCCTGCCTTGTATTTTGGAACCTCATGAATCTGAAGAGCTGTCTCCAATTTTAGCTCAGCATTTTCAAAGCAATTTTCTTCTATCATGACTCAGATAATTCCAAACTATTTTCTTTTCCTCATGTGGTTCTTAAATAATCAATTTTACTGGGTGATAAAATTTCCCTTCTACATTCTTAAAATGTTTGCAAATTTGAATATTGTTTTGTGCTGATGCCAGTATTGGACCTAGATTTTGCTTATATTTTGTAATAACGATGGTGAGACATTAGTGTTTTATGAGGCAAAATGTGTGAGTTCTAATTGTAAGACATAACCATTGAAAACTACTAATCCATTCTGTGTAAATCCTATATGATATCATACTCAAAAGTGTAATATTTTGTTGCTATGGTGATGATCATAGTAGGGGGTTTTTTTAGGATTTTTTTTGCAGCAGCTTATAATAGTTGCAATACCTACAAAGAGAAGAAGTATTATCTACAATCTGAGTTTCATTGGGAATATAAACCTTGAATGATGTATAAACTGTTTTTACAGTATAAGTTACCTTTAAGGCCTGATTTGTAGTAATGCATTATATCCAAACTTTACCTATAGAACGAACTTGGATTAAATACTTAAATTAGTTCAAGAAAGTTTTAAATTTACTTGTCCAATTGAAAATTTTTTTTGCAAGTGGTTTAGGCGAAGTATTTGATTATATGAAGTGTAAACTCTTGTCTTTAGAGAGAGTCTGTGTGGGTTTTTTCTCAGTGATTCATTTTTCTGTGCAGATAGAGCAGAGCACATGGGGTGTAGCCCATAACAGCTATATATATATATGTTTTCCTATTCATTTTATTTCTTACATGCAAGAACATATTTTACTACGCTAACTGAACCACTCCTCAGATAATGCATCAGCAAACTTATGTGCTTGGTAAAGGAACTTGTAATTGCAGGCTAGTGTGATCCTGAACAAAAGAAAAATCTGCCTGTTTTTTTTTTAAAAAGGCATTTATTCAGAGCTGTAAAAGTTTTACTGTGTTCATGAACAGTTGGGAAGCACAGCATGGAGCCAAACTCTTCAAAAACTCAAGCAAACCATTTTCTCCCGTTTTCTTCCATTTGAAGTATTTTGGGCAACACGTGTTTAAACTGGTCTGGAAATAAAGGCTTTGGGTCACCTTCATCTCTTCCACTATAAAGATTCTAGGAATTGTGTGGTTGTTACACAACACCACTAAGAGATCAAGGTCAACCTTCTAATTTACAGAAAGAATAGATGAGGCAGCATGGTTTAATTTCGAATAGAACTGTGAATAGACCCAAGTATTAAGTGCTTTGACTACATCACCTTTCTGAGACACGATATAGTTCACATACTGTACATGTCACTTATGAAGTGTGCTTACACCATTTACTATACACTGTTATGTGGCATCTTCTAGTGGTAGTAAGTCTGCTGCTGCATGACTACTGTCGTCTCATTTACGAAAGATGATGTGTGGACTCAAGTGACTGCGGATGGATAGTGGCATGATTTTTTAAATAAACATTATTTATGTGTTCTGAACACCGAAGGAGCATTCAGCGGTAGTATTAGGCCATGCAGAAGCAAAGCATCCACACATTTGTGGAAATGAAAGAATTAAATTGCCTGTAGTTCTGCTTACCTGTTAGCTTATGTAGTCCTGTTAGCCCATTCTGGATTCAGCAGTAGCCAACAGTAAATGAGTAGGCAACAGTAGAAGAAGAGCCTGAACATGCAGTAGTTTAGCCAAGCACTCTTCCAGTTTGTGATGAATGTGGGTTTATCATCCATTAAATTGTCTGGTCTTCCCATGCACACTTTTAGTATGTTGTGCGTGTTGAGCATTAACTATAGATTAACTACAGTGTGGAACATAAGTGATGGTTTTAATTCTGTAACTTTTTTAATAAATCTGAGGTTTTTTTCAGCTTTTCAGGAGATGTTCTTATGTGTTGAGATGTGGGTTGTGTTGTGTGGTTTTGGGGTTTTTTTAGTTTT